>NC_081420.1:119718785-119904170 GCF_949786415.1 Peromyscus eremicus
ATCTGTGGACAGCTGCAGAAGACAGTCAAGGGGCATGGAGAAGCCATTCATCCCAAGTAGGAAGAAACTGATTGAGATCATAGTTCTTCCTATTGTGTTCTTTATTTTATTTACGCTTTGAACTTCAGTTTCTCAGCTGTTTTGTTTAGCTTGTGTCTGGTTTGAAGAGGCTTTCTCGCCCATCTGTTCTGTGCGCCTCCTGTACACTGTCTTCTCCAGTATTCCTCATTAACTCCAGCCCATATGTGTTCTGTCTCTTGTACTTACTCACTCTCTCCCCCTTTCTTATGCTCTCTGTTTTACTGCCTAATTGCTAATTTCCTTAGCTCTAAAAAACTACAAACCGTATGTTTTCTATCCAGTGCCCTAGGGTTGCTGTTTAAGCACCTTCTCAGAGAGACAAATGAAGTGCACAAACACCTCCCACTTGAAGTCACGCAGGGCTGTTGTCACTATATCTGGACTGCGGTTGGCTTCTGCTGTAAATAGTAGTGAGGACTATAAATCCCAGTGAGGACAGATAGCTCAGAAGACTTGTGTAAAATAAATACACAGAAAGAATGACAGAAGAGAGAAATAAAAGCAGGAACATTTCAGCAGATGCACAAAACACAACACCCACATACACACACACACACTCACACACACACACACACTCATGCATACATACACATACAAACACACTCACATGCACACACACACACACACACACACACACACACACACACACACGATCACTGTGACACGTCCACAAGTACATGGCTCTTCAAGAGCAGAAAACAAAGACAACAAGATTGCTGAAAGACAGAAAGACATGTTAGAGTTCCAGTTCTAAAAAGACCCAATGGCTGCGGAGGCAACTCAAGTAAGCAGATGAACGAAGCAAGAACATTTTTCATGGCCTAGAGGAGGAAAGCAGAGAGTGGATGAGCCCATCATTTGGAGGAAAAGTTCAGCAAGGGAACCAAATCTCTGATAAGCACCAGGTGGAGATGCTAGAAAGGAAGAACCAATGAGATGAAAGGAAGAACCAATGAGATGAAAGGAAGAACCAATGAGATGAGAGGCCTGGTGGAAAACATCAGCACCAAATTTACCAAGTGGGAGAAGAGACCTGAGGATGGAGCACAGGGCTGAGAAAACCCTGAAAACATCAATAAACAGGCTGGGGCGGAGCTGGGCGGGGTGGCTCATGCCTCTAATTCCATCACTCAGAAGGCCGAGGAAGGAAAATCCCTGGGGTTGAGGTCCACATGGGCTATTTAGTAAGTTCAATGCTAGCCTGAGATACAGAGTGAGAACCCTTTTCTTATAACCCCAAAAATAAATGAATAAAAATAAGTAAACAAATATAAATATGACAAAAACATCTAATAACAGGAATATGATCAAAAGACCAAACCCAAAATATCCCAGGATGAAAGAAAGGACTGAGATAATGCTAAAGGGATGGAGGATCTAGTCAATGAAATTGTAGTATAAATTTTCCCCCAGTTTAAAGAGAAAAAAATGGACAAGCAAAAATAATAGGTGGCCGGGCGGTGGTGGTGCATGCCTTTAATCCCAGCACTCGGGAGGCAGAGCCAGGTGGATCTCTGTGAGTTCAAGGCCAGCCTGGACTACCAAGTGAGTTCCAGGAAAGGCGCAAAGCTACACAGAGAAACCCTGTCTCGAAAAACCAAAAAAAAAAAAAAAAACATAAAAAAAAATAGGTGTTTTAAACTCTAAAAAAGACATGACTTGAAAAGAACCTCCCTATGACATAGTCAACATGCAAAAATACAAAGTAAAGAAAATGTTTAAAGCTGTAAAGGGAAAATCCTAACAAAGGCAAACAACAGAACTATAGCAGATCTCTCACAGGTAAAAAAGTAGAGAATAATACATTTTAAAACCACTATACCCAACAGTTATATTTTTAAAATTAATGCAAAAATAAAAACATTTCAAGACAAACACAAAGTAAGGCAGTTCATGACAGTCACACCATCACTACACAAAATCCATAAAGGAATCCTATTCACAGAGGAAGAAGAGAGATGGTCCATTCACAAAAATACAGGAAAGAATACATTTTCTTGAGAGGATTAGATGAACATAGGAGTGAAATCCATGACATCCAACACTGTAATCCACCAACTTGTAAGGAAGGAAGAAAACAAATAATAATAATCCAACCAACCAGAAAAAACAACCAAAAGAGTCACAAGAAATAGCAAACACATCTCAACAATAACCTTAAATGCAAATAACCTCTGCTTGCCATTTTAAAGAGGCAGATTACTTGGCTACATTAGGGAATAATATTCAACCATTTGTTGTCTCCAAGAACCACACCACACTAGCAAAGACATGCACAGATTGAGAGTCCAAGGATGGACATCAGTCTACCAAATAGATGGAAACTAGGAGCAAGCTGGTTCACCATTTTAATCGCAGACAAAGGAAATTTCAAACCAAAACTAGTGAGAAAAAAAAGAAGAGTACTACATATTCACAAAATGAAAAAATCACCAAGAAGATATAAAAATTGTAAGTATTTATGTCTTAAATATTGGGGACACTAACTGATTACAATAGACACTAAATGGCAGATGATCCAGATAGATCTTGATGAAATAATAGTAGATTTCATGTCCTTCTCTCATCGTTAGCTAAGTTTTCCAAAATGGAAAAAAAAAATCAACAAGGAAACTTCATAGCAAAGTTATACCATAAGTCAACTGGATTTAACAGCTATTTGTGGAATATTCCACCCAACAGATATGGAATGCACATTCTCTTAAGGCCTTTGGAAATCTTCTCTAAAATGTATCACGTTATAGGCCACAAAGCATTTGAACCAATGCAAAAGAATCAAAATAATGAACTAGAAGTCAATACCAAGAAAGACCATAGAAACTACATCAATACTTGGAGAGTGAATAATACACTTTTGAATGAACAGTGGTTCACTGAAGAAATAAGAAAGGAAATTTAAATATACCTAAGATCACATGAAAATGAAAGCACAACTTTTTAGAACTTTTGGGATACACTTAAGGGCAGTTCTAAGAGAAGAGTTTGTAGTTGCAATTGCTTATATTAAAAAAAAATTAGAGCTAGCTCAAATAAATAACCTAATGATGCACTTCAGGCCTTAGAAAACCAAGAACAAACCAAACCCAAATGCAATAGGCAGAAAAAAATGATAAAGACAATGGCAGAAGTTCATGAAATAGAGAATAAAAATTACACAAAATCAACAAAAGATTTGTTTATTTGTAAAAGTAAATTGATAAAATCCAGCTAAACTAACCAAAAGAAAGAAGGACGACTCAAATGAATAAAATTAGAGTGAAACAGAAAAGATATGTTAGCTGGGCTTGGTGGTGCACACCTTTAATTGCAGCACTTAGGAGGCAAAGGAAGAGGCAGAGGTAGGCAAATCTGTGATTTTGAGGCCAGCCTGGTCTACAAAGCAAGTTCCAGGACATCCAGGGCTGTTACACAGAGAAATCCTGTCTTGAAAAACAAACAAACAAATAAACAAAAAAAGGTATTACAACAAACTCCAATGAAGTTCAACGATTTCTTAAGAAATATTTTTTAAAAATTTTTATTCCAAAAGACTGGAAAATCTAAAAGGAATGGATAAATCCCTAAATACATATGACCTACCAAAAATAAACCAAAATGTTATAATGAGTGTATGTAGACCCATAACAGGCAATGATACTGAAATAGTAATTAAGTTTCTCTACAAAGAAAAGCCTAAGACATGACAAATTCTCTGTTGAATTCTACCAAACTTTATTTTTTTAAGTTACATATGTCTGTGTGTATGTGCATGTGTGTGCAAATGCCCAAAGAGGCATCAGATTTCTCTAGAACTGGAATCACAGGCAGTTGTGACTTGTGTGCTAGGAACTGAACTTGGCCCTCTGCAAGAGCAGTATGTGCTCTTGAACACCAAAACACGTCTCCAGCCTTCTACTAAACTTTTAAGGATGTTCTAATTAGTGCCAGTATTTCTCAAACTGGTAAAATAGAAATAGGAGAAATGCTGCCAAACATATTCTATGAAGCCAGTATTACCTTGATTGCAAAACCAGATATGGACAAATAAAAAATAAAACTGAAGACCAATTTTCCTGATTAATATATGCACAAAAGTCATCAACAAAATATATGCAAACCAATTCAAGAAAACATTAATGACCAAGTTGGTTTAGTCATAGGAATGCAAGGACGGTTCAATAGATGCTAATCAATAAGAGTAATGCAACACATAATGCACTTAAAGATGAAAAAAATCACAGGATTGTTTCAACAGACCAGAAAATGGTCTTTGACAAATTTGAACATCCCTTCATAATAGAGGTCCCTAAGAAACTTGTAAGAGAAGGAACGTATCTCAACATACTGCATGGCAAACGTATAGCCAACATGATCCTAAACGGAGGGAACAGCATTTCCCCTAAAATCTGGAGTGTAACAAGGCTCACTTTCCACTTTTATTCAATGTTCAAAATTTTGGCTTTGTATAGACAATATTCTACATTTAAAAGACTGTAAAACTTCAGCATAAAACTCTCAGAATTGATGAACATTTTCAGCAAAGCAGCAAAATACAAAATATATAAAAATGAGTAGCTTTTCAATATACCTGTAACAAGAAGAAAACAAGGTGAAAATAAAAATACCTAGGAATAAACCTAACCAAGGAGGTAGAAGATCTCTACAGTGAAAACTTTAAAACACTGAGGAAAGACAGTGAAGATGACTCTAGAGAAGGGAAGCCTTTCCCTGCTCATGGATCAGCAGAACTGATATTGCGGGAATGGTTATGTTACCAATAGCAATCTATAGATTCAGCACAGTCCCCGTCAACACTCCAATGACATTCTTCACCAGGCTGGGAAAATAATCTTTGAAGTCACACGGAAACACGAAAGACTCCTAATAAGCAAAATAATCTCACGACGCAAGAAGAGTGCTGGAGGTATTCAATTCTTGGTCTCTAATTACACTACAGAACTATGGTAAAGTGGGGACTAAGGAGCCAGACTCCTTCCTTACAGTGGCTTGTCGATCATGCCCTAGACTCCTGGGCATAGACTGAAACCTTTTTCTGTAAATGTCTATGTAATAAATATTCTGTACTCTATAGGCCTTATTGTCATTGTCACAATGATTTCTCCAGAGAATGAAAGCAATGACAGACAGTGAGCCCTAAGGACAGAGGCCCTGACCTAGGGACTCAGGGGCCTCCCCAGATCTCTGCCTCTGGCAAAGGACAGAGTGTGGGGGACCATCTGGGAAACTACGGTGACCAGTGCTGGGGTGAAGACTCATATGCGTGTCTCAGTGGCTAGAACTCAGCTCCTGGCCCCTCTACCGCAACCCCAGGATAGGATAAGAGATAGTCTAGCTGTGTGTCCAAGAGGAAAATTGAAAAAGCAAGGTCTGGTAAGCCCATGGTTTTTCTGCCCTTTCACTCACACCCTCCATATGTAGAAGACATCCAAACCCACAATGGAGCAACCCTGAATCCCCTCAAGGTCTAGGATGACATGCCCTGGTGGTGACCGTTCCCTCCATCATGGTTGCAAAGACATAACATGGTCCCACTACCTTTCCACTCCCTATTGAGCAAGGATAGAGCAGGGATAGTATATCCACAGTGAAATGCCTATTTAGAAAGTAAAAGATCTTCAAAACAATGGAGGACGCCGAGACAGAGATTGTTCCTTGAGGCTACAAGATTTATTTAATGCATGGACGGACTGATAAACTAATAGCGTGGGGGGAGGGGCTCTAATGAGAGGAAGTCTTGGCCCACAAGACAGAAGAAGTTTCTTATACTTCCTAAGGGGGGAGGGGCGTGGTTCCGCAGCAGGAGCCTTCAGCCAAGCTCTATGCTTCCCAGACAAGAGGCAGGGAAGGGGGTGGGGAGCAGGATGTGTGGCCACCAGTACTCCCTTTGATGTAAACTCCCTTCCCTAAGTGAGAGATCCTGCAACCAGGGACGCACAGACAAAGTCTCAGGAGGGCGCCGGTCGGTATCTGTGAGAGGGGAGCGGCTGCAGGCTGTGGCCTGAACGGTTGATTTTGACATTATACTCTTACAGAAAAGATAAAAATGAAAACACAAAGGATACCCTGGTCCATGTGTTAAAAATCCCTCCAGAATGCTCTTGGACCTCACCACGCTCCTTAACCCAGTTTTCCCAATCCCTTAACCCAGTTTTCCCAGTCTCTGCCTCTGGAAGGACCTTTGATCCATCATCTATCTCATTTGGCCCTATCTGCAGCAGGGACCAGGAAGTACACCCCCCACCCCCACCCCCACCCCCACACCCCCACCCCGCCACCACCACCACCCCCCACCCCACCCCCACCCCGCCACCCCCCCTCCCCCCTCCCCATCTCCTGGATTTATAGATTGCTTTCTGCTAAGCTGAGTGCTCAAAGGCCGCAGTTTTAGCGTTTAAGGTTGTCAGGTCCTCAGTGGCAAAATTCTTTCAAAAACTTGAAAAGCTTCTGGTTAGTTCCCTGTAAGCTGACCATGATTCTTGACCTTGAGAATTCTTGAATTTGCTTTATTTCTTTTGCTTCTTCATCCTAGCACACCACCACCACCACCACCACCACCACCACTTGTGTGTGGGTCATCTATTTTTTGTTCGTTGTTTGTTTTTGTTTTGTTCTTGTTTTTGATTCTTGTGACCACTTAGGAACCCAAGTGTAATAGCCTATCTTAACTCAACTTGACAAGGTTTAGGATCGCAAAGAAACAAACCCCTAGCAATGCTGTGGTGGTTTCCCAGACAGTTATAATTGGGGTAGGAAGACTCCCTTGAATGTGGGCTTGCTGTGGAGGCTCTCCAGCTCCAGGCCATTCCAAACCCTGCTCTCAGGGTGCCAAGCAGCGGTTCCTTCCCCCCTCCCCCCCCCCCCCCCCGCCCGCCCCCGGAGCTGCCCTCTCCAGACCCCTACCCTCGGAAAGCCTGCCAAGGGTCAGCCCCTCCCCTGGGCTGCTCAAGACCACGCCTACAGGGTATTTAAGACCTGGTCACCAAACCTGCCATGTGATTTTCTCTGCTGCCTTTCCGAGAGTCACCTGGGAGTTGCTTTGCTCTGTTTATTAAAGCTGGTCTTATTAATTCAGCTGGATTTGGCTTATTGCATCGGAGGAGGACACCCAATAATGAGGATGCAATACTTACCACTTACATTGTTCCATACACTGGGGTCATAGGCTGAATGAGAAGAAAGCAGCCAAAGGCTCAGAACTCATTTCTTTTTTTCTTTTTCTTTTTCTTTTTTTTTTTTTTTTTTTTTTTTTTTTTTTTTTTTTTGGTTTTTTGAGACAGAGTTTCTCTGTGTAGCTTTGCACCTTTCCTGGAACTCACTTGGTAGCCCAGGCTGGCCTCGAACTCACAGAGATCCGCCCGGCTCTGCCTCCCGAGTGCTGGGATTAAAGGCGTGCGCCACCACCGCCCGGCCGTCAGTACTCATTTCTTAAAGCTTCCCAACCGCAGCAGCAAGGTGACTTGGCTTCCTTATACTCTTGAAACCATGTCTTGGGACCAAGATACATTGTATTGTCTCAAACCAAGAATCAAAATAAATCCTGTCTTCCATAAGTAGCCTTTTGCCAGGTATTTTTGCCATAGTACTGAGAGACACAGGTAACATGCTGGGTTTCTCTGATGTGATGGGTTTCCCACACTCCGGAGCCTGCAAGCTGGCTTGTCGCTCTGTATCCATCAGCCAGAAAACAAAGTCATAAGGTGTTTCCCTCTAACTGCAAAGGAGCCTGGGAGCTAGACCAGCTCTGCTGCATGCCCAGGATTTAAAATCATGGCGAGTGAACAGGGTTCTCGAATCCTTTTTCACCTGGGATGTTTTCTTGATTGTATGTTACAGGGTTGCTCTGCCTTTTAGTTCCTATGTTCTGATTGTGAAAATGAAAGCTGAGAGCTTCAGTAGGAAGCACACGTGAACGGTACAGACACAGTGAACTCCAGAGAGCAAGCGGGGAAGCCTGTGACTTAAAGGCCTTCGGTGACAGCTGACGTGGGGACAGCTGTGCCAAGGCTGGCTGTGTGATAAATGGCTTCAGTCTGTGAACATGGTCCAGGGATCTTAACACCATGAGCTGAAACATAGTTGAAACTTTATTCTCTGGGTACAGAAAGCTAGGGAACTAGATTTAGCTATGATTTAACTGAGTTCAGCCTCAGAAGGATGGTTATTTATAGCCAGACATTTCTGTGTCTCTTAATAATACCTTTTATTTTTATGTTTTGGCTTATAGTTTGCATTATAGACTCTGCTATTTTTAGAAATTATATTGTGAACGCTGAATGCTCTTTTTACTTGAAGAACTCTCATCTTGCTTAATCCACCTGGGGCACCCTCTGGTCTTGCAACAAATACTTGAGATAGCAGCTTTGGTAAGAGAGAGGAAGTTCATTTAGGCTTGTGATTTTGGAGGGCTCAAGGCATGACTGATTGACTGTCAATTCTGGACTTGTTGGGGTGGACAGCTTATCATGGAAGAAACTTGTGGTCTAGCAAAGCTGCTCACCTCATGGTGAAAAGAGGAGCAAGTTGCAGAGTTCCATGATCCCCTTCAGTCTAAATCGAGGAAAAAATTTTCTACTCTGCTCCATCTGTTACAGGCTCCACCCCTTCCTAATAGCACCAAGCCTATGACTTTAACATGTGGGTCTTAGGGAGCATTTACAATCCAAATTGGAGTATCATCTATGTGTTCAAGAACTATATGTGAATGTCCTATTAGGTGTCTGTCACATACTGTGCCACATGGGTTAAAATGTGAATATAGTCCCTGCTTTCCTGAAACTCCAAGGCCCCTGGGTGAGAAAGGCATGACCCGAGTCCTGGGAGAGTAGCAATTCTTTGTTCCTATTTGCATAAAGTCATGAAATTGGAGGTTGTAGGGTTGGGCTTGGCAGTGTGTACCTGTGATTCTGAACCTCAAGTGACTAAGGTAGGCGGGCATCGCAAGCTCAAGGCCAACCTGGTTAAGATATGGAAGTCTTGTCCCATCAAACCAACACCATCACCATCACCACCACATCAGAAACAACAGACCCATCAAGTGGGAGGTTTGGCTTAGAATAATGTCTAGTCATGAAGTACAGCCATTTTTTAGGGTATATCATAAAAGCCTGACCTTTGAGGGGTCACTGACAGCTTTCTAGGTAAAAGCCCATTGGCTAGTGTTTGAATAAACAATGCAGTGTGCATTTGTGAATTATAAGTCACTAAGTACTAAACGGTGCTTTGTAACTGTCTAGAGGTGGCCATGCTGACTAGTCCCTAGATCAGCAGCACTTTCTCCTAAGCGTCCACACAGCAGATGGCAATGACACATCCAGCTGTCTCTTGCTGTCTTCACGTAACATGTATCCCAGCAGTGTCTCTTTCTGCTCCTGTCATGGCTGCATGGTATTCTGTGGTTTGGGTGACTGGTCCTCCCTTCATTGCTTCTGTGACAAGTTACCGAAACCTCGGTGGCTGAAAGCCGCACATGTTATATTCGTTATAATGTAGTGGGGGAGCTCTGAAGTCCTCAGTGGGTCCCACCACGCTAAACTCAGAACGCGTTAAAGGTTGCACTCATTTCTCAAGGTTGTGGAGGAAAATTTCTTGCCAGTCAGTTTCTAGCATCTTCATGTTCTCATGCATTGCTCTTTTTCACTTTAAATAATTTTTAAACTTCATTAGGGTGTGTGTGTGTATGTGTGTGTGTGTGTGTGTGTGTGTGTATACCACAACATTCATGAGGGGGTCACTCTCTGAGTTACTAGATCTCACAGCAGGTACTTTTTTCTGCTGAGACTTTTTTTTCCAAGTGGAAGCTTGGAATCTACTTTTAAATTTTAAAAAGTTTTTTTACTTAAATTTTTTTGTTTTGTTTTTTTGGGTTTGTTGTTGTTGTTGTTGTTGTTGTTGTTGTTGTTGTTGTTTTAGGCAGGGTTTCTCTGTGTAGCCCTGGTTGTCCAGGAACTCACTCTACAGACCATGCTGGCCTCGAACTCACAGAGATCCGCCTGCCTGGGCCACCAAGTGCTTATGTGTGTGTGGTATCTGGACAAGCACACAGGTGCCTGGAGGTCCGGTGATGTAGGATCCCTCCGCAGATGCAGTTCCAAGTGGCTGCCAGCCTGTTGCCATGTTCCTGTGAATAACCCCCGACTCAGGCAACCCTAACAAAACTCCCGGGTCACACAAAAACCCCAAAGGATGAAAAGAGAAGGGGACCAGACGGGAGGGGAGGGGCCAACGGAAGTGGGAGTGCACAAGGTGATGGGGTGCAAATGTGATCAAAACGCATTCTATATGTATGAACATGTCACACTTAAACCCCTCGTTACACACAGCTAACTCATGCTTCTTCTTAACTCTGTTTCAACCATGTGCTCCTGAGGTCTTTCCTTTGGGAAGACAATGGAGGGACAGCCTTCACTTGGTAACATTTTGACACTGTAATGAGCTATATGAAAAGACCTCCAAGTGCTGTGTCATGGTGCAGGATGCTTTTAACACTCTGCTGCGTCCATGGCTGGCATTTTACAGATGGCTTTTGTGAGCTTAAGTGAGCTTGGTCTGTATTTGTCTTTCTTTTTATCTCTGTTGGATTTTAAAATAATTTTATGCTAATTTACAAAATAACTCAATATTTTTTCTTGTTCTGAAACAGTTTAAATGACTTTGGAGTTGTGTTTTATTAAAATTTGATGGCATTCTCTTACGACATCATCTTGACCTGGCGTGTCCCTGCCAATTTCTCCTTTACTCGAAGCTTCTTTCCTGCTGAAAGCTGTTGATAATGCTGCAGGAGCTGCCATCACGGTGTGCCTCCTCTGCTCCGTTTAAAGCCCCTTCGCTCAGGTCAGTTTTCTCTGGACTGAGAACCAGTACTGACTTCCTTTAATTATCTGATCAATGTACCGTTGACTTCCAGTTTCCTGCACCGTGTTACCTGAGGAACGTCTTGCATCTGTCAGTTCACCGAGCTTTTCTTAGGAGGCAGGTCCTGTTCTCAGTTCTGTGCAGACTTCACCCTGCTAATTCATCCGAAGTTTCAGTGAAGTTTAGCTCAGTCTTGACTTACAAATGAGGAGGTTTTTTTAAAGACTGAGTTTAATTGTACCTTCTGGTATGTGATAGCTCTTCCGGAAGTGAGTCTCATCTCCAGTTTTGTCATGCTTTCTGTTTTATTGCTTAAAAATTTACAGTTGGATTTTTAAAAATGTGTGTGTACTGCTTCTGACTGGTTGCTTAGAAAGCTATGTGTTTGCTTTAGTATTTGTCTTTATATACCATAGTTCATAATGAAATTAAATTGATGCCTGGTGGTAGTGCACATCTATAACCTGGACTACCAAGTGAGACCCTGTCCAAATAGTAACTAATAATAAATGTCCAGCATGAAACACTAAAATATTTGAGTTTTTTGTTTGTTTTTTGAGACAGGGTTGCTCTGTGTAACAATCCTGGATGTCCTGGAACTCAGAAAGATCCAGCTGCCTCTCCCTCCCAAGTGCTGGAATTAAAGGTGTGCACCACCGTGCCTGGCTAATATTTAATCATTTAAGGCAGTACTTATTCACTTCCTACTTAAACAGAAGCAGGGTAATTCATCAAAACAATATATTTCCCCAAGCTAGTTCACCAAATAGATATACTAGTAGCCAATTTGTTCTGTGGCTTCTTTGCTGAATGAGTTTTAGAAAACAGACCTGAAGCCTCTTTGAATACTATCAAAATGGACGTGTTACTTCCCTCTCCTGCCTAGGATGTATCCTAGTCTTCACCAGCCACTTGAGTTGACTGTGGGTTCCACATCTGCATGGGCCACTTTTGCTCCATTCCAGCCCTCTGACGAGATGGCAATCGGCCTGTTTTTAGCTTCTTTCCTCCTCCTCCTCTCCTGCTTTGACTAACACAGTTTCTTATTGCACTGATCGTATGTTGTGGACCATCATGCTCACAATTTGCTCTCATTTTACCTACTGAATGGACTGGTTGTTGGCTGACAGTCTCTTAGCTATGGGTCCTTCACATGTGACGATGAGCTGGTGGTACCACCTTCAGGGGCTTGAAGGTCTCCACTTCGTGAATTCTTACATAAATCAAACAAACCCATTTCTACTGTTATAGTTGCAAAACAGTATGACTGGGAATGAAGCCATTGGGTCACGATTTCTTTAAGTATTTTGCAAGTACCACTGCATTTCATTTTACCGTTTGTCATTGACATGGGGAACTTTCAAGTCATGGGAAGTTTCTCATTACAGGTGACTTAAGCAGTTTCATTGAGTACGCTAAGCCTGCACTAGAACTGAATTTTAATTTTTGTCCACTCCATGTGTCTCTACTCCCAGGAGTAGAGAAATTAACAACATTTAACCCTCTTTTTCGATCCGTCTCTGACCCATGCTTTTATTCTAGAACAGATGTGTGAAAGGATATTCAGCACCATAGTCGTCAGGGAAATGAAAATTCAGACCATGATGAGATGTCATCTCATTCCAGTTAGAGTGGCTATTATCAGAAAGACGTCCTTGCTGCTATCCTTTTGTGGGGCAAGGAGAACGCGCTTACGCTCTTGTGCGGGAATGTAGATGTGTCGAGCCATCACGAAAAGCAGAGGTTGCTCGTCAGACTACAAATGAATCTGTCTTGTGATCCAGCAACTTCATTACTGGTCATATATTCAAAGGAAATGAAGTCAGCACGCTGAAGAGACACGTGAACTTCCTGTTTATTGCATCGTTTTTCATGCCAGCCAAGCAATGAAGATGAAATCGGAGGAGGTTTCCATCAGCTGATGAAGACCGCTGGTCTGCATGCAGAAGGGATGTGGATCCTGGACCGCACAAAGTGGAGAAAGTGTGCTAGCATTCTCCACCTCTCTCGGCTTCGTGGCTGTGGATGCAAGGGGAGCAGCTGCTCAGACTTCCCTGCCACGACGGACTGGGCTCTTGAACTATAAGCCGAAGAAAGTGCTGGCTCTCTTCAGTTGATCTCGTCAGGGTGTTTTAGTAAAGCAACAGGAAAAGAAAGAAGGGAGGATGCCAAGGTGCTCTGGCAGGCATCCCCAGCTGTGTACTGGGGCTCCGGAGAGAAGCTCATCTACCTGGGGTAAGGAGGGAAGGGCAAGGCTCACTGGGCCTTTTAAATGCTTACAATCAACTCTCCGTGTTTCAGCCCACCCTGTACTTAAGAGGCACCTATTACTGTCAGTATCCGAGTTAGCACAGGGGACCTCTTTCCTTGCTGTGAATGCTACAAACGGACTGACTTCAGGTTTCTTTCTCTCTGGCCTGCTACGGCAGTTACCACCTGCTCTCTGTTATCCACTTCCAAAATCTCACTGACAAGAGTTGTCCTCTCTTCCCACCCCGTTTCTGTCTTTATTTCTGTACCCTCTTCAGACTGTTTGAGAGGGAATGCATAATTCTATTTAGAAAACTTCTGTAATTACAGAATCATGCTACTTCTGCAAGAACAGACAGGTAGGGGCTGGCTCAGAGGTTAAGAGCAACTTCCAGACCCAGGTTCAGTTCCTAGCACTCGATGGTGGCTCACAACTATGTATAACTCCAGTTCCAAGGGATCTTATGCTCTCTTCTGTCCTCCCTGGGCACTTCATAAGCATAGCCCACAGACATACATGCTGACAAAACACTCATACACATAAAATAAACTAAATAAATCTCAAATATTTTTAACCTAAAAAAGTATCTAGGTTATAAAGTCCAAAAAGTCCAGAAAACAACTGAGAATTGTCAAATTGAATAAGAAAAGATCATCAACAAATGTCACCCCACACAGATTTAGGGTTATGTAACAAGGAGTTTTAGCAGTCACCCTCAAACTGCTTCAATAAACAAATTTAGTTTCTGCTTCAGAAACGAATTTTAAAAAGCTTCTGCAAAGAAAAAAAGAGACAAAAAGAAAAGTCAAAGGGAAATTTAGAGCTGAAAAGTACAATCACGGCCATCTAAGAGCTCCCCGGGTATCATTCTCTCAAGAGCAGAGTGAACAGGGCAGCGGAGAGATCAGTAAGTCAAGATCCACCAACAGAGGTCACAGAACCTGAACAATACGGTAGAAAACGGTGGGGGAAACATCTGTGAGAACGGAAATGCTGAACTAAAATGCAATACTTTATGTTATTGAAAAATAACATGGACTGGAGAAAGGGAGAAAGGCTGAAGAGTTTTCAGAAAACAGCAGCTGAGAATTGCCCTAAATTTTGTAAAAGACAGGTTCAAAAATTGGAAGAAAAAAAAAAAAAACAAAAAACTCAGCAAGATTAAAAACCAAAGAAATTCATGTTCTTACGCAGCAGTGCTGAATTTCTGAAAACTTAAGAAAAGAAAATGAAGTCATCAAAGAAGAACTCCACCCCCATCCCTGCCACCTCACCCCACACATGGGAAAAGAAGAAGAATGAGTGAGCATTCCTCATTGGAAACCAGGGCAGGGGGGCTGGAGAGATGGCTCAGAGGTTAAGAGCACCGACTGCTCTTCCAGAGGTCCTGAGTTCAATTCCCAGCACCCACATGGTGGCTCACAACCATCTGTAATGAGATCTGGTGCCCTCTTCTGTATACATAATAAATAAATAAATCTTTAAAAAAAAAAAAAAAAAGAAAAGAAAAAAAAGAAACCAGGGCAGACAGAAAGCAGCCAGAATCACCTTCTTTAAGCCCTGAAAGAAAATAACCCACAACTCTCCACCAAATAAAAATGTATGTCAGGAATAAATGAGAATTCAAGTCATTATCAGACGAAAGAAGCTAAGAAAATATGTCCCCAGCAGACCTACTCTAAGAATGGCTGAAGGACATCATGATGTGTGTGTGTGTGTGTGTGTGTGTGTGTGTGTGTGTGTGTGTGTATGTGTGTGTACTACATGTACATGTTCATGTGGGTGTGTGGGGCCAGAGGTCTAAACCATGTTTTCCTCAGGTGCCCCCTCCCTACACAAAGTCCATTGATCCAGCTGGCTGGCCAATGAGCTGTGGGGATCTGCCTGTCTTCCTCCACCCCAGTGCTGGGTTACAGAGTGGGAAGCCATTCCAGCCATTCCAGTTTTCATGTGAGCTGGGATTCCACATGCAGGTACTCACGCCTACAAGGCAGGCATTTTGCTACTGAGCATCTCCCAAGCCCATGAAGAAAATTCTTGAAACAAACAATGAATGAAAACAACCATCTGGAGGCTGGAGAGATGGTCCATCGGTTAAGAGTGCCATTCTTCCAGAGGGCCCCAGCTTGGTTCCCAGCACCTACGGCAGGAGAGTCGTAACTGCCTGTAACTCCAGCTCCAGGAAACCTGATGCCCTCTTCTGGGCTTTATGAGTAACTGCACTCGTGTGTACATACCCTCCAACACATACAACACATACAAAGAATTTTTAAATATCATTTCAAGTTGAAAAAAAGGAGGAATCTTAGAATATCAAAAAGAAGAAAGAGCAGCAGAGATTGTAGGGAAATATGTAAATGAGTATTATAGGTTTCCTCTCTTCTCTTGAGCTTTCTAATTGGGCTTTGTGCAAGCAGGAGAGACAAAAAAAAAAAAAAAATCTCAAATCTAGAAATGAATTAAGAAAAATAGCCAGAACAAAGATGGGGGTCTAGAAAGGTTCCAAACTTATATAAGATTTTAAAACAATAAAAACTCCTCCAACTCTGAATATTCTACTAAGAGACAAAAGGAAAGAAAGGAATGTGTTATTTAAAATAAAGACGAAGAATTCAGTCTGGGAAATATAACCCGCTGTGGCAGAGAGTGAGGCCTGGAGAAAGCTACATCAGGGTTAGTATTAGTATACAGGGGCAGGTGTGCTGTTACCAACCCTGCTGTGGGATGGTCTGTATGTCAAGTGTGTTGCTGATTGGTCAATAAATAAATCACTGATTGGCCATTGGCTAGGCAGGAAGTGTAGGCGGGACAAGGAGGAGAATAAAGCTGGGAAGTGGAAGGCTGAGTCAGAGAGACACTGCCAGCCGCCATGATGACAAACAGCATGTGAAGATGCCGGTAAACCACGAGCCACGTGGCAAGGTATAGATTTATAGAAATGGATTAATTTAAGCTGTAAGAAAAGTTAGCAAGAAGCCTGCCATGGCCATACAGTTTGTAACCAATATAAGTCTCTGTGTTTACTTGGTCGGGTCTGAGCAGCTGTGGGACTGGCGGGTGACAGAGATTTGTCCTGACCATGGGCCAGGCAGGAAAACTCTAGCTACAAATGGAGTCCAACGTGGTGGCAAGAGTTTCCACCTAAAAACTGAGAAAAAAGATTCTAAAACGGAGCTAAAAACAGTTCCTATTATCTCTCTCAAGTGAGCAGCAGCTGCCAGTTTGAGCTACTTGTGGGTTCCTGGTGTGTGCGCTCAACCTGCAGTATGGCCGGAATGAGGCCTCTGCAAGTGGCACATTAAGCTGCATAGTGGATTTAGCCTTCGCTAGTACAAAACAGAAAAAGAGGTTTTTGGGCTACATGCTGCTTGGATAAAAGCATAGACCCACGATAGCTCCCAGAGCTGGTGGTAAAGTACCATGGCCATGTTGGGAAGCTGAGGTGGGCGGAGCCAGCAGCCACAGCTGCTGCAGTTTAAAGCAGTAGATTCACAATAAGACAGATTCAGATGTAATAGTTTACAATGTGTGTAAAATATATGTAGGCTTGAAAGAGACAAAAAAAGGTGATATATACAGTTATATAAACAAATACATAGTTTTAAAAAATAAAGTTTTTAAAGAGACAATAAAATTAATATAAAAAATAAGCCATGTGAAGATGAATATTACACAGAGAATCTGGATTGTGTTGTCTTTGGGATTTTTAACTGCAGAAAAACATTTGATCGTAAAAGATGTTGAGTTAAACCAGTATGTATATTTTAAAGATACCTTGACTTCAAAATTTGGATATAAGGATATGTTGCTTTGAAAAGGAGACTCTGCTTTTGTTCCCACAGAAAGCCAGAGGCTATGAATTTGTTCCAGATTAAGATACATCAGGTTTGACCAGCCAAGACCTCCTGAAAGGTCTCCAATGACACCATGGCCCAGATGATCCAACATCCAGAATGGTTTCAAGGCAACTGGCTCAGACGACACAGCCTCACGGACTACTCCATGATCCCAAAATTTTCTTTGTGTCCCCATAAGATACAGCGCCCCCCCTCCAGCAGGAAGTAGTAAGAGAAGCTATGCCCAAATTCCCAAATTATATGTAATTTTACTTTGTTAAGGTTAAAACCTTCCTTTCTGAAAAAAAAAGGGGGGGGGGGAAGTGCTGTGGGATGGTCTGTATGTCAAGTGTGTTGCTGATTGGTCAATAAATAAATCACTGATTGGCCAGTGGCTAGGCAGGATGTATAGGCGGGACAAGGAGGAGAATAAAGCTGGGAAGTGGAAGGCTGAGTCAGAGAGACACTGCCAACTGCCATGATGACAAACAGCATGTGAAGATGCTGGTAAGCCATGAGCCATGTGGCAAGGTATAGATTTATAGAAATGGATTAATTTAAGCTGTAAGAAAAGTTAGCAAGAAGCCTGCCATGGCCATACAGTTTGTAACCAATATAAGTCTCTGTGTTTACTTGGTCGGGTCTGAGCGGCTGTGGGACTAGCAGGTGAGAGACATTTGTCCTGATTGTGGGCCAGGCAGGAAAACTCTAGCTACACCACCCCTTTAATCTCAGCACTTGGGAGGCAGAAGCAAGAGGATCTTGTGAGTTCAAGTCCAACCCGGTCTACCAAGTAAGTTCCAAGGCTACAGAGCGAGACCCTGTCTCAAATCACTCCTCACAAAAGATTAATATAGGAGCTGATAAAATGACTCAGTGGATACAGTGCCTGCTGCCCAGGCCTTACACTCTGAATTCAATGTCCATATAAACCCACATAGAGGCAGAAGAGAACTGACTCCATGAAGTTGGCCCTTGAACTCCACACATGCGCAATGGCGTGAGTACATGCACACAGATGCATGTACCACATTAGTAATTAATAAAATTAGCTGGGCAGTAGTGGTGTATGCCTTTAATCCCAGCACTTGGGAGGCAAAGGCAGACAGGTCTCTGAGTCTGAGGCCAGTCTGTTCCACAGAGAGAGTTCCAGGACAGCCAGGACTACACAGAGAAACCCTGTCTTGAAAAATCCAAATAAATAAATAGATTTAAAGCAATTAACATATAAAAGAAGCCACTTTGCAAAGAAAGTCTGGAAGCCCTTCCCCATTTGGGTTTCATCTTATGAAAGAGCACAGGAAAAGCCCCATGCTACAAATGGGAGGAGGTGGAGGCCTCGAAGACGCTTTATAAGGGTTGTGTGTCTCACGGCCCATCACTTTTCAGCTGCTCCTTCAGCTCAACGGCTCACGCCTATTCTGGGGCACACTTACTCCTTCCTTCTTTAAAACACAACTATGCTTAGAAATTGCTGTTGGCTACGTCTTTGGGAGCCCCAGAGATAAGAGCAAACGTCTGTCCACCACAGATAGGACATCTACAACACACCGAAGAATCCCACCTAGTCTAACTTGGTGGGACAATGAGTCTTTTGGAGTTTCTTACAGAAGCATGGATGAGGGCTTCCTTTCAGGTGTGGGTGAATCACGCACAGCTCCTGGATCACTGAAGAGCCCTCGTCAGCATCAAGGATGACACACAAAGATGCATCCCTGGAAAGCTGCTTCCTCTCCTTCAGTAACTGTTTGCCAACAGGAGCCTGTGAATCTTGTAACTTTCTGAGTTTCCCAAATCTTACACGTTTTGGGTACTTCTGGAGTCTTAAGAACGTCCTTCCTCCAGGAAAAAATGTTTCAGTCCAGAGGAAACAGCTCCACAACAACAGCCTTTAGAGGAGCAAGGACCGAAGAATGGAATCTAAATGCGCCAGAAACGTCATCGTAACAAGAGGAAGAGACACGCCACGCAAGATGTCACGAACGGAAGATGGTGATCTAGATGTGGAGAAGAAAAGTCTCAGAGAAGTCCCTCTGGTCTTGAACTGAGAGAAAATCCATTTCTCTTGGTTAAGCCACTGAACCAGCTCTGTCCCAGCAGGGGGAGGACACCACAGAGACACTTATGGCCGCCCTTTGCCAGCAGACTGTTGAAACAATGGATCTTAAGGAACTGGAATTTGCTCAGGAATCTCATGCAGGGGAAGGAAAAGCTGAAGCCTGGTGCCAGTCAGATGGGGAGCTTGTCTGGGGGAAGAGATTTACAACTTGTTATATCAGCTTGTAGAGACTAGAGCTGAGACAATGGTGTAAGCAATAAAATTGTATATTTGTGCTTTACACTTCTTTTTCAAAAGAATCGGTTCACATTTATTTATTTATTTATTTGTTTGTTTATTTATTTATTTATTTATTTATGTGTGCGTGAGTGTACCATGGAGTGTGTGTGTGTGTGTATGTGTGTGCGCTCAGACAATTTCCAATTTGCAGAGGTTGTTTGTCTCCTTACACCATGTGGGATCTGGGGATCAAACTCAGGTCATCAGACTTGGTGGCAAGAACCTTTCTAGGCAGAGCCATCTCACTGACCCACTTGACCCCTTTACTTGACATTCTGTCAAGGGCCTTTTTAATAAAAAATAAAATAAAATAAATGTAATGGTTCTTGGGAATGCTAGAATGAAGTTCCTACTGCTGGTTTTACACATTTAGGGACATGGGGGTGGGGGGGACAGACAGAATGACCAAGGGCAAAGAGAATGTGTGTCAGCACTCAAAGTGAGGTCTTGGATCCACATCCTAGGGTCACATTACCAAGCAAGAGGCGATAACGATGGATACTTTGTCTGGCCTGGGCTAAAGGTGCCATTCCAATGATTTAGGAAGAAATTGAGTTTGCAAAAATGAAAGTAACCTAAGATGCAAGAAATAAGATAGAGGAAACTCACTTTTCATCCTGCAGAGGACACTTGGAGGCCATTTCAGTGTGTTCTTTGAATATGCCTACGCAAACAAAGATCTCAACAAGGTAGCTGAATTGTGAAGTAGCTCTCCATTGGAAAAAGTCAGATAAATAGTTTCTGATTTAGAAATCAAAGACTCATGTACCTTTGTCACACAAGCTGGACTAGACTTCATGCCTGCCATTCCCTAGCTGCCATCCCCTGACTGGGGATTTCTGTAACACTCTAGAAGTCTGTGCTCTAAAAAAATCAGGCAAAGTGGGGTGTGGTATCAAATGCCTGTCACCTCAACACCGGGGAAGGCCTACATAGCCAGGAGGATTATTGTCGGTTCAAAGCCAGACTCGTTAACACGGCTGCTCAAGAGCCACCAGAGCTACACAGTGAGACCTTGTCTCAAAGGACAAACACAGCAAATACAAAGGGGAGCAGTAGCTTAGCAGACACCACCAGGAAGCGCCTGGGAAGCATGTGTCTTCGCATGGCGCCCAGGTCACGCCCACCACGGCCACTTTGGTCATGCTGCTGTCTCCTGTTCCCAAGGACACCTGTCTTCACTCCTCACACTCATCCAGCGACTTTGTGATCTACGGTGATCTATGCTGGTGATAATGAAGTTACCACACCGACATGCCAAGTCAGCACCCAGATCAAACCGTTGAATTGCTTCAGAACCTGGATCCCATGTGCTTTGCGATATTCTTTATAAAAGAATGTCCACTGGAAATGATTTTTATCTTGTTCCTTCCGAAATGATGGAGGCCATCTGAACATCTGGTGTGAAGCCCCAACTACGTGGGGTTTTTTTTCTTTTTAATCTCTATAATTATCTTTTTATCCTTTTATTTCAAAGAAAGGGGCCTTCTTCCGCTTCCTCTGATGTCACCTTTCCCCAGGGTTCTAATAGACTTGAGAAATTGCTCCCATCTTTTCCACTCTTTCTATTTCCTCTTTAGACGCCACACAATGTCTCTAAGGTTTGTTCAAGCATTGGTTTACACAAACACATAGGGAAAAAAGTAAAAATACCAATGAAAATCCTGCAATCCTGAATCACTGTAATTGGTCTGTATTTATTACTTTAGATATCTTTTTCTCTCAGCACACACACACACACAAAGAACAATAACAGAACAAAATTAAGACACAATTTTTCAAAAACCAAATTGCCTTTACATTTAACACTTAGATTTATTTTTATTTGAGGTGTACAGACAATCTAAAAACAAAAGTAAGGGAATTCTAAGTGAATGTTTCCATGACAAAATAAATACTATCTCTTAAGACTCACTAAATTGAGAGTTTGAGGGAGAAAGACATGGTGTTGAGAAGTCTGTTCTGGTTATGTTGATCTGCAGGTGTTGTATCTATCCTCCTCTGGTCTTGGCGCAGCAGAGAAGTAAATGGAATGCATGGAATCGCTGCTCCTGACCCGGGTCGAATGACAATCAGGTCTTCTTGTGCCGTCTGCCCAGCCCACAAATGTGCTTGTTTTAACGAATTTCTAAAGTGTGTTAGCTATGACTTCACTAGAAACTGTGGAGCTCTAGACCAGCCCTCCCTTCCTCTAGCCCCAAGCCTTTTGTCTATGGTCAAAGGGTCCGTTCTCCCTCCCGTTACTGCTGGAGGTGGACTCAGCATCGTGCAGGACAGGCACCCGAGGTGACAAGCTGGAGGTGGACTCAGCATCGTGCAGGACAGGCACCCGAGGTGACAAGCTGGAGGTGGACTCAGCATCGTGCAGGACAGGCACCCGAGGTGACAAGCTGGAGGTAGACTCAGCATCGTGCAGGACAGGCACCCGAGGTGACGAGCTGGAGGTGGACTCAGCATCGTGCAGGACAGGCACCCGAGGTGACGAGCTGGAGGTGGACTCAGCATCGTGCAGGACAGGCACCCGAGGTGACGAGCTGGAGGTGGACTCAGCATCGTGCAGGACAGGCACCCGAGGTGACGAGCTGGAGGTGGACTCAGCATCGTGCAGGACAGGCACCCGAGGTGACAAGCTGGAGGTGGACTCAGCATCGTGCAGGACAGGCACCCGAGGTGACGAGCTGGAGGTGGACTCAGCATCGTGCAGGACAGGCACCCAAGGTGACGAACTTGCTTCAGTAATGTTAGGTGGGTCCCAGTAGTGCAGAAAGGAGACAGCACGCATATCAAGAGCCACTAAATTCAGTGTCAACTATGTTTTAAACTAATAGGTGTCATTTTCAAAGAATAGTTTCAGGTTTAGAGAGCACACAGTGTTCAGAATCCCCACTGGTACCCTGTTGCTTTCTAAGAATTCATACTTAACAGACGTATATAAAGAAATAAGAGAACTAGAGGTTTTTTTCCCAAAATTCTGTCTAATTATGAGAAACATATTAGAGCAATTCCAACAAACAGACGTTGCTGTGGGATGTTCTGTATGTCAAATGTGTTGCTAATTAGTCAATAAATAAAACACGGATTGGTCATTGGCTAGGCAGGAAGTGTAGGTGGGACAAGGAGGAGAATAAAGCTGGGAAGTGGAAGGCTGAGTCAGAGAGACACTGCCAGCCGCCATGACGACAAACAGCATGTGAAGATGCCGGTAAGCCATGAGCCATGTGGCAAGGTATAGACGAATGGAAATGGATTAATTTAAGCTGTAAGAACAGTTAGCAAGAAGCCTGCTACGGCCATACAGTTTGTAACCAATATAAGTCTCTGTGTTTACTTGGTTGGGTTTGAGCGGCTGTGGGACTGGCAGGTGAGAGAGATTTGTCCTGACTGTGGGCCAAGCAGGAAAACTCTAGCTACAAGACGTCCTACAACCTATGTGACCGATAGCCCTCAATGCTGTCCAGGGGTACAAAGGCAGGCTGAGAAGCCTAGGGAACCCTGACAATGAAGTATGAGATGGCATCCAGAGCAGAAAAAGAACATGAGGTAAAAAACTAGGGAAATCAGAATATACTCTAGAGCATAACTAATAAGAACATACCACCCAGGGCTGGAAAGATGGTTCAGCGCTTAAGAACACTGGCTGCTTTTCCAGGAGATCTGGGTTCCTTCCATTCCCAGAACCCATATTGTGGCTCATAACAGTCTGTAACTATAGTTCAATGGGTGACCTCTGTGGGCACCAGGCACTTATGCAGTTTACAGGCATATATACAGATAAAATGCACAGACATATAAAATAAGAAATAAATTTTTTAAGAATAAATCAATCTTTTTGTTTGTTTGTTTGTTTGTTTTGTTTTGTTTTGTTTTTCTAGACAGGATTTCTCTGTGTAATAGCCCTGGCTATCCTGGAACTCACTGTGTAGACCAGGCCAGCCTTTAACTCACAGAGATCTGCCTGCCTCTGTCTCCTGAGTTCCGGGACTAAAAGCATACACCACCACACCCAGCTAAACAAATCTTTTTTTAAAAGACTATGTCAATAATGGATCTCTAAAGGTGGCCAATGTACCAAATCGATATAAGATATTAGCAAAGGTTCATGGGTAACAGTGGGGATTCTGAATGTCGGGAATTCTCTCTCTTCTCTCCAAACCTGAAACTGTGCCTTTGAAATGGCATCTATTAATTTCTAAAGCCCTGGAGAGTCACTGGCTCGAGTCAGTGTTGGAAGGCTGTAGGGCCTGACAGCTGTGGGAGATCAGGGCAGCAACAATTCACTCCCTCAAGAAGGGCCAAGCTTACGTGGTCATGGCCCTCCTCTCTCTCCTACATCTTTTTGTTTCTTAGGAGCTGCCAGCTTCGGACATGGTACTGTCTACCTTTAGGAAGACTCTACCCAGCCCATTTCACTGAGCCACACACCAGGCTTCTAGAGACACTTATCTAGAAATATGCTTTACCAATTATCATGGCATCTCTCCATCTGTCAGCAACACACTAACTACCACTGGACACTTGTTTTGTAAACTTACAGAGGTCTCCAAGTGTCTTCACGGCCACATCCTCTGTAAACAGTATTACCAGCCTCTAAGGAGAGCAAGGAAGATCCACCAACACAGCAGCGAATTATTCTACCAAGTCAGAGTGCTCTAGGCCAATACTCAGGCATACAACACAATGATTGCTAGTTACGAAAGCAGACCCAGAAAGAGAAATATTGAAGTAGTCAGGAGCTCTGGACATGGTACTCTAAGTTAGTGAAAACATGCAAGCCTGGGCAGTAGGTTAGCTAAACATGAGTACATAGCATCCTCACGATGCTGCAATGTCTGTTCAAGTGTGCACAGGTCTCATCTGATCTGGTCAGGTCTGAGACACGGCGGTGAGCTGTTACCATCTTTGTGATCCAGACACTTGACCATTGGCCTCTCTGATTTATACACCTTTCTCTTGCTAACGAATTTAGTTTTCAAGTCCCTTTCAAAACGGCTCCTAGCCGGGCAGTGGTGGCGCACGCCTTTAATCCCAGCACTCGGGAGGCAGAGCCAGGAGGATCTCTGTGAGTTCGAGGCCAGCCTGGGCTACCAAGTGAGTTCCAGGAAAAGGCGCAAAGCTACACAGAGAAACCCTGTCTCGAAAAACCAAAAAAAAAAAAAAACAAAACAAAACGGCTCCTACTGACTTTTCTTCCCCTTTCCAGTTAGTCCTCCTCTATATGTCTAATGTATATGAACTTTTCCTAGCCTTGTTTCGGTTTGTAGTTTTTCTTTTTCTTTAGGCTGTGAACATCAGGAAAGACAATTCCAGCTCATTCATTGTCTCCCTGGGACTTCTCATGATATGCAGAATTAACATGCTCAAAATTTATTTGATACATAAACAAAACAAAACAATAATGTGGACAAATAAAGATGTCAGGCTGATTTTCAAGGTCATGAATCCTTGGGCTAACTCAGAAGTCTCCTTTCCCTAGCACATCCCCTGCAAACAAATAAACAAACAAAAACACTCCTAAATTCTCTCGCTTCCTCTTCTTCCTTAAGATTGCTGTTAATCATCTACTCTCCACCATTCAGAATGGAGCCAGGGTTGGAGTCGAGGCACAGGATTAAGAGGGTCGGCACTGGTTTGGAGTACAGCCTGGGTGAGGAGGTGGGGCAGACGACCGCACAGGACCCTCCTACCTCTGCTTGTCCCTGGAGTTGTGCAGCTAAGAGGGGTGTGGCTGCTGGAACAATCTGAGCTACATCAGAGGTGCCCGTGTGTTTTAAGACAGAAAAGAAAACCCACTTTAGAAGTCTTACTGGATCAGAATCTCCATGGATTGGACCAAACAAGTGCCTCACTCACTCTAACACACAGCCAGGTTCTCTCTTCTGTTCCAGCCCCGGACCTCTGCTTTCTCTTTCTCCAGTAATAGGCTTTAGGGGTGAGCAAAGATGGGGGATGGAGGCTGTAGGTCCTGGGAAACCCTGGGAAGTGGCTGAAACGAAGGGAAGACCTGTTTAGTAGGAAGAGAAGGGAGCCACAGTAACTTGTCACTTATGTGAAGGAAACAGCCTGCAGCTGAGGCTGTGGGGCAGGCAGTGGAGCCAGGATTCGGATGGAGACTTTTTCATCCACGCATGTTCCCTTACCCCCTATAAAATACTGTTCCTCCTCTACGGAATAGATCCCGGACTTCAGGGTCTCTGCTCCCCCTCCTCCAGTGTTGTTAGAATGCCAAACAATGTTAACAACAACATCCAAGTGATGGGAAAATGCAGGGGATACACCTGGACCAACTTCACCCAGGAAAGTCTGCACTGCTGAGGGTCTTTTACAGCCTTTATCTATAAAACAAAGACAATGTTACATATGCTTTCTGCTTCAGGGCACTGCAATGAAAACCAACGAGTTTGTGTTGGTTGTGTCCTTTGCAGGTGAAAAGCTCTTTGTGGGAGCTGTCATCATTATTCCATGTTTGTTTCTTTTTCAGATGATAAAACAGTATATTGTAGGGCTAGAGAGATGTGCCCATGTGATGGCGCACAACTATCTGAGCCGCCAATTCCGGGGGATCTGATGCCCTCTTCTGGCCTCCATGGGCACTGCATGTATGTGGAAGTATATACATACATGCAGGCAAACACTCACACACATAAAATAAAAATAAATAAATCTTTTTAAAAAGTATGTTATAGCAGAGAAATAACCAACAGCACAGTCTCTTACTACCGGTGTCAAGCTTTGTGTGTTGTGCACTTACGCAGTTGCCATCACAGTGGCTTGTCCCCCTGGCATCACTGCAAATGGGAGTGATGTGTTGTACTAGGACATCTTGACTACAGTGATGTCATTAGGTAATCGGAGTTTTCTAGCTCCATTATAATCTTACACAACCACCTCTGCACAACCTGGCAGGTCTTTGAAACATCATTCTGTACTCCTTTAGCCCGCATATGACAAGTACTCAATAAAAAGGAATGGAATTGGTTCATTTGTCAGTTTATTTATTCACTCAGATTTTCTGTGTCTAGATTACACCCAAGTCAGGCTTCAAGAATGTCATCATTTGGGTAATTTGCTCTTTCCAAATAAAATGCATTGGAGCATGTATATTTATTTCTTGAGCAAAAACAAATAACTTTATACCAAATGGTATCATTAGCCTGTCTAATATTGTACTGTGCCTCTAATAGAATGCTCTAGCTCGGACTCTTTGGGGAAGATGGATCTCCGCATCCCACAGCCCATTTAGCAAAGCCAAAGATATCACACAGGTCTTCAACTGACTGACTACCTCAGGCTATTTTGACTACCCTTGTTACGGCATTTACATAACCTCAAATGTTCTCCAACAACTGAAAATTATTCCAGCTCACCCACACTTCTTGACCCTATTCCAGAGATCTAGGACTCTGTGGGCAAAGCATTCTTTTTCTTTATTTTCTGTTAGCTCTAAGCTGGTGAAATCAAGAGCTAGTGGTATTTCTTGAGTTTTTCTAGCTGGAAATGGTTTGAGGAGTCTAATTGCTGGCTGTGATGAGAGGAGAAAGGAAGAGAGCATGTCTAAACAAAATCTCCGAAAGTTCTGAGCTCTGCCTCTCTACCTGGAATTTTGCGGCTGCCTCGCACTGGCTTCTTGGACTTCGGCATGCTGTAGTATGTATTTAGAGCCTCAGACCTCCCGGCCCTATGACACTCTTCCCTTCTTCCTCAGCCTCTACCCTGGGAACACCATCCCAAAGACCTGGAGCTGCTGGGGTCAGGGCTACCAATGTACTTCCTGAGCAGTATTTAACATCTTAAACTCTGCTTTACAGAAGGTGTAAAATGCCTGCTGTTGAACATGCCAGTTCTTAAATTGCAGAGACAGTGCGCATCACGAAAGGGCTCTGGTTCTAGGAAATGGAGTAGTGAAATCTGGTGGTGCACACCTGGATTAGAAACTCAGTGTCACCCCCAGATACCGGGGGAGTTTAAGGCTAGCCCATCCTCAAAAACAGGAGAGAAAGAGAAGCAAAGGCAGCAACAGAAGAAGATGAAGAAAAGGAGCAATTTCAAGGAAATACTAAATATACTACCTTTCCTTAAACAAATGCATTTCAAACAATGCAATTCAGCAAGACATTTGAGTAACAGAAATAACTACAAGGATTTTCTTCACTTTGAAGGCTTGCAGGCCAGCCTTCTACCCTGACTCCCTTGAGTTGTACAGCACCTTGTAGGTGCTGGCCCATGGCTGAGCTAAAAAGCTGAGGGTGTTTGTCATCAACATCCAACAGTCAAACTGGACATTGATTCTACTGAACTCCTTCTGCCTTGCTGTTCCCTTTGCCTAGAGAGTTCCCATCGGTCCCCTCTCCAATCGGCATAAGGCAGGAAAAGAAAAGGCAACAGGAACGATGTCCTGAGTTCTGAGGGTGACCATCAGCACACACAACACACAGACAGGCCAAGAGCTCTAGGCCTGGAATGTGATTCGTGAGTTGCATTGTGATTCTAGTCTGACAGAGAACAAGGATTCATCTTTTCATTCAAGTTATTTCAAGTAAATTGCAAGTTGAGCACACCTATGTCAAAAATCCCGAATGCAAAATGGGGCCAGTGAGATGGCTCAGCAGGGAAGGGCTCTCACCTCCAAGCCTGATGACCAGATTTTGATCCCTGGGACCCACATGGTGGAAGGAGAGAAGGGACTTTGACAAGTTGTCCTGCGACCTCCGTGTATGTACTGTGGCCCTTCCCAAAATAAATAAATGTAACTTGAAAACAATGTAATGCCCCAAAATCCAAAACTTTTGGGGTATTAAAATGATTCACAAGTGGAAAATATCACAGCATAAAACTTTGTTTCATACTCAAAAGTATTGAACATATTATGTAAATTAGCTTAAGGTTACGTGTATTAGGTAAATGGGAAATGTTAATGGATTGCATGTTTAGACTTGGGGTCCTTCACCCACATGTCTCATTGTGCATCTGCAAATCTTCCACAATCTGAAGAAATGTGAAATTTTAAATACTCTGGTTCCAAGTGCTTCAGAGGAACGATACTCATTCTGCATATGTGTACTCTGCATTTATATACAGAAAAATGCGATGCTCGGACAGCTTGACTGCCCCGAGAGTGTCATCTGAGCCACAGTCAGGGTGAAGTCAGGGCTCAAAGACTGATGAAGACTGCTGACTAGAGCCTGCCCTGGAGGAGCAGGGTGGTGCTGAAGGGAACCAATAAGCCTGGCTGTCCTCAGGCTTCAACAAAATAAAGAAGTGTCTTAAATACAGCACTGGCTAAAATGAAACCCCGCCGAAACTGCTTCGCTCTTCCCTCCAGATGGATCTAGGGCCGCTCTACGGATATTGGGAGGACATTTTCCCCTACATAAAATCAACCAAGAAGAATTAGACATTAAATTGAGGACAAACTCATCATAGCTCTGGTTGACACTAAACTGATTCTGTCTTGAGCCCTGAGACACTTTCAATGTGCCTGCTCCAGAGTTCAGAATTCGTTCAAATAGTTGGGGTGTTTACCAACCTGTGACACTCCCCAGATCTCCATCCACTCCTCCCGGTTGGATGTTCTCTTTGGAGGTCAGTGTTTCTTACTTGTTCCACTGTCCCTCTAGGTCTTTTGGGAAAGGATTTTCTGGAAGCTTATTGAGTCTACATCTCTTCTCCCCAGAGGGAGAACTGATGTTCAAATCGTCTCTATCAGAAGGCTCTAATCTCATAGGACTAGTCCCCACCCATGTATCCTGTGGCCCCATTAACACCACCCCTCCTGACCTCCAAGGCTTGTCTAAGTATCCCAGGACACATTCCAGATCAGACGCTGGTCATATACATTCAGTGCCTCCAGTTAAAATCCCGGTGGGCCTTGGGACTGGCAGCCTTAGCCTGGTGGATCTATAATGCCTTGTTTGAAGGGTCCTCAGGGACAATGACCCAGCTGACACAAATGACCGTAGTTAATTCAACCCCAAGAGATAACATACCAAGTTCACCCTCACCACGTCACACCTGTTGTGCCTCACCTACCCCTACACTGAGGAATCACCCATGATGATTTCTGTTCTTAAATAAATCTATGGTCTATAATTTTTAAAAATGTATGATTCACTAACAGCCAGAGCACCAACATATGCCAGCTCAACATTACTAGAATGCCCATCTGAACCTTTAGGCCTGATCCCACAGCCTGAGTCAGACCATGCTTCCCAGGAATGCTCCCTGAGACAGAGAATTAAGAAGCGTTCTGTGATGGGACAACAGCGCTGCTCAGTGTATGGTACCTGGCTCCCCCGTGCTCCTTGCCACATACGCTATCATGTGATGTCACTAAATCGGTGATGTGAATCTTCCTACCACAGTTACAAAAAAGGCTGGTCCTTTGTTCCGGGGATTGACCGGAGACTCCTCAGGAGGACTGGTCGAAGACTTCTTGGTGGGATTTGGTCCAGATGTAAAAGCCGCTCTCGAAGAGGTCCCCAGGCTCCCCCTGCCATTCCTCCCACGGTGGCTTTCTCCATCACTCTCCCTATTTCTTTCCTATTCTCACTATTAATGAAGCCTGTCTTTCCCCTCTCCCTTCAAGCCTCATCATAGTCCGAATTCTCCACACCTGTACTCTTCTGTCTAAGACACGGCCTTGCCTTGAGGCCCTCTCATTATAATAAACCTCATTGAAGGGAAGTGTGGTTTGAATGAGAAATGTCACCCTTGTCTCAGGCATTTGAAAACTTGACTTCCAGTTGGTGGCACTGTTTGGGGAAATTCAGACTGTGCGGCCTTGCTGGAGGAAGTGTGTCACTGGGGACAGGCTCTAAGATTCAAAGCCTTGAAAGATACTTCAATTCACTCTCTCCTTTCTGCTTGTGTTTGGGGACATGCGCTCAGTTTCCTGCTCCAACCGCCATGTCTGTTGCTTGCTACCACACTTCCCCACCGGGGTGGGCGCTCATTCCTTTGGAACCATGAGTCTAAATCAATTATTTCCTCTATAAGATGGCTTGGTCGTGGTAGGTTTTGGGTTTTTGTTTTGTTTTGCTTGTTTGTTTGCTTTTGGAGACAGGGCCTCACTATGTAGCTCTGGCTGTCCTAGATGACTTTGTAGACCAGCCTGGACTCAGATTCACAGAGATCCTCCTGCCTCTTGTCTCCCAAGTGCTGGGATTAAAGGTGTGTGCCAGTACACCCCCCTGGTGTTTTGTCACAGTAACGGAAACGTGACTGATACAGAAGGTATGTGCCCGCTTCCTCTGTAGACCAATGGCTTCTTCTCTCTTTTACTTTTTTAAAATTCACACATAGCTCCCCTTTCCATCCCTAGTTCCACCAAAAACTGAAAAAGAGTTCTGCTGTAGCTCTGAAGCCCTTGCCAGTCTTGTCTCTATTTCTCTCTGATCTTCCTTCCTCTTTATGTGCCAGGACTTACCCTCTGAGCTATCTCCAACTCACAATCCCGTGAAACTTATACCCCAAAGTGAGACTCTAAATTCCTGAAACATGCCTGGACTAATATCTGCCTCTCACGGTTGTATCTTTGTGGCTACGATGAACACGTGACTGGCTAAGTTCCCAGCAAGAAGGAAGAGAATGTTTATTGGGCACATAGTGTCCCCTTTTCACTCTCCAGTTCCTGGCCCAAATGGCACTCTGTCACAATCCCCAGCCTCATGAAAGGAGAGACATTTCCATGCAACCTGGTAAATATGATTACCTGGGGACAATGCCTCAGACCCTAAGGATGACAGCTGTGGGCATCCCCTCCCACAGGTATGTATCAAGTGGGGTGACTGATCCCACTGGCTGTGCTAACTCTTGGGCCCTGACTAGCAACTGTTACAACCTGACTTGTCAGAAACATTTCTCACACATTAGAATCTCCCCTTCCTCTGTCAGGACCGTTAGAGCCTAACAGACACCTCAGATCCCTTACTTGTGTAGAGCGGGTAGCCACATTCTGTTCAGCGGCCTCTGCTGCACAGGGAGCGTCTGTACCGCCACAGCCGGCTTTAATAAATGTTTCTTATGTGCGAGAACTGAACCCTCCAAAATCTTAAAATTGCCCAAGTCTTTCACAGGAGTACCTTCAAAGGGTCCTTGCAGGTAGTTAAACGAATCCTCAGACACTTTCAGCTACTCTGGGTATCCTCTGGTATTGGTTCCCTCTGGTATTGTGACCTGTCCTTTCTAATGACCCCTCATACTAGCACTAAGCATTTGGCTCTCTTTTCAGATCAGTTTTTAATAAAGTAAAACTAAAATTACTTTTTAAATCACTTGCAGGGCAGAAAGATGATGGCTCCATGGTTGAGATCACTGGATGCCCTTCCAGAGCCCCCACCACTGATTCTCGGCACCCACAAGGTAGCTTAGAACCATCCATAACTCCAATTATGACACCCTCTCTGGCCTTTGCAGGTACCAGGAATATGCAAGGTGCACAGCCATAGTGGAGGCAACACACACACACACACACACACACACACACACACACACACACACACAAATAAAAACAATTAAATTCAATGTAGACTGCTTTAATACATTTTTGGGTTTTTGTTGCTGTTGGTTTTTGTTTTTGTTTTTGGGACAGGATCTCTACATATCGCTGGCTGTCCTGGGACTCTCTTTGAAGACCAGGCTGTTCACAAACTTACAGAGATCTGCCTGCCTCTGCCTCCCAAGTGCTGGGATTGAGGCTGTGTGCCACCATCCTTGGCTATAATAAAGTTTTTAGGTAAGTGACCTCTACCAGAATCTCGTTAATCCCATGTCTTGTGACTCTGGAATCACTCCAACCAGGACAGATCAGAAGGGCTCCCTCTCCTTGTGGCACTAAGGCAAGAGTGAAGGACTAGTAAAGCATTCTTAAATGCTGTCAAGGACGTTTGGGAGGGTTAGGAACGCCAGCACTGAGTTGGGTTTCCTTACTGTTTCTGTGAATGATTGAAATTGTCACGTCCTGGCATTGGCGAGGCCTTGCCCTCGTGCCTGGCAGCCCTGGCAGAGAGCTGTCAGTCAAGTGGTGCCTTTACTGTCAACTGGCTGGAATGCCCTCATGGCAGCTGGGCTGTTTTGCATATTTTACAAGCACTCTGAGAACACTCCAGCAGCCACAGAAGTCATGGTCTAGCCATGACCACTCCAGACAGCCTGGCAGCCTTGGAAAAGTATCACAATTCATAAGTCAAGCTTCAATGAACTTTAAATGACCCCGTTTACCCTGCAACTATTCTTATGCAAGCCAGAGGGGAGCCCTTCCCCACAGACCAGCAGAAAGCCTACAGTCGGTACAAACACCATCTTTTGTTAGTACGAAGTACTGTGCTGTGAGTGGTGCCAACGTAGTCCCTTCTTTGCATCCAGGGCTGTGCCATGGTTGATATAAATATACTTGTCACACCCATTCCTGGCCTTGTAACTAAACCACTCATTTTAAGAACATATTTATATAATACTGTTCCTAAATTTTTGAGGACTTCATACATGCAGACAATGTATTTTGATTGTATTCACACCCTGTTTGTCACCCTAAACCCTCCCAGATCCAGCTCCCCTCCCAACAGTGTTCTCTCTCTCTCTCTCTCTCTCTCTCTCTCTCTCTCTCTCTCTCTCTCTCTCTCTCTCATAGCCCACTGATTCCAATTTGTGCTGCCCGCATACTTGTGGATGTGGGGCCATTCTCTGGAGTGTGGTTGACCTACCAGGGGCCACACCCTTAAAGAAAGCTGACCCTCCTTCTTCTAGAAGCCATCAGCCGTCAACAGCTGCTCAGCTGGGGGTGGGGCTTGTGAGCACCTCCACCCTCCGTGCTGAGTATCGATGGGCTTGGTCTTGTGCAGGTCTTGTGCAGGCACCCACATCAGCCGAGAGCCCAGGAGTGCAGAGATCCTGCCATGGAGAATCCAGAAGACAGCATCTTAGTCTAGTCTTCCCGGACCTGTCTGGCTCTTACAGTCTTTCTTCCCTCTTTTCCTTGGTGGTCTTGTGAGCTTGGGGGATTTGAGTGTGATATAGATGTCCCATTTATGGCTGTAAGTTCACTTTTTGGGTCAGTTGGGAGATACTCTCTTGTACTACCCATAGTATAGCAATATTAGGCCCAGTAAAAGGCTTCCCCTAAATGGCTGTCTTTTCCTAGTTTTGTTTTGATTTTGTCCTAAGTATAGCAGGATAACTTGGTAACAGAAAAGAGAAGATGGAAGAGTGCCAGCAATAACAGCAGTAGCAGCAAAAGCTGGGAGGTAATGGTGGTACCGGTGCCAGTAGAGGCAATGGGGCAAACAAAGAGTTCTTTGAGACAGAGTCGGAGACAGTAGGAGCAGAGGCAGCAGAGCCAACAAAGGATGATGGACAGCAAAGGATGATGGACAGCAAAGGATGATGAACAGCAAGGAATGATGGACAAGAAAGGATGATGAACAGCAAAGGATGATGGACATATTGAGGCTGTGAAGATGTGAAAGCAGAGACTTGGGCTGAAGAAGTCCAGGGGTGTTGAGATTCTCAGCACTAAAGGTCCAAACGAGCCATAAACTAGAGTTAAGGGACACCTAAGGTCTAAGAGCTACAGCTCTATTGTTAGGAGCTGTGGGCCCCATTACCCAGTGCTTTCAAGCCGTATGCTCAAGCTGGCACTGATTGATGCTGCAGCCTAGCAAAGCATCACACTAGTAGCCAGATGCCAGGTTGCTGGCAATTGAAGCCAAGAACCAAAAGCCCCCAACCTTAGCTGGAGTAGCTTGAATGATGTTTCTGGCCTGTAGAGACTGGAGTCTTCACTTCTAACTCTCAAAACTTGGGGTTATAAGCCCTTGGACCTGTCACCCTATAAACCTTTGTCATTAAAGGATCCAGGGATGTGAATACTAAAAGATTTGGTCTTCATCTGCTGATGATTTCTCTCTGAGTAGAGCAGTTGCTAACACAATCAGAAACTGGAGCCACTTTAACCCAGAATCAGATCTAATAGGCATCTGCGTTTCCTTCTTAGCGATCAGCCCCAGTTGCTCAACTAGATACTGATTAGACACAGGACTTCAATACAATCCTGGGGGAATCTGGACCATGTGGGTAACCAACTACTTTGACTCCACAATGGCAAAACTAATTAATCATCAGTGCGGTCTGCCAATAGATTTCAATCGAAAGAGGGAATATGAACTTTAAGAAAAGCCTGGGCCAGTGAGATGACTCCTTGGGTCGGGGTACTTGCTGCCAAGAATGATGTCCTGAATTTGATTCCCAGAACACACATGGTGGAAGGAAAGAGTCTGCCACTCTCAAAGTTGTCCTCTGACCCTTGTGTGTGCCCTGGCACACATGCACTGCTCTGCACACTGGATGGGTGGATGGATGGATGGATGGATGATGGATGGATGGATGGATGGGTGGGTGGATGGATGGATGGATGGGTGGGTGGATGGATGGGTGGGTGGGTGGGTGGGTGGGTGGGTGGATGGATGGATGGATGGGTGGATGGATGGGTGGGTGGGTGGGTGGATGGATGGATGGATGGGTGGGTGGGTGGGTGGGTGGATGGATGGATGGATGGGTGGATGGATGGATGGATGGGTGGGTTGATGGATGGATGGATGAGTGGATGGATGGGTGGCTGGATGGGTGGCTGGCTGGATGGATGGATGGATGGATGGATGGGTGGATGATATGTTTAAAAAAAGTTTAAGGGGCTGGAAAGATGCTAAGTGATGCTAAGTGCTGGCTGCTTTTGCAGAGAACCCATGTTAGATTCCCAGCACCCACACGGAGGCTCACAACAGCCTCTATGGACACCAGGTATGCACATGGTGCACAGACATACATGAAAGTAAAATATTCATTCTCAAAAAAATAAAAATAAAATACAGGAAACTAAAATAGGGCTTGAAAAAAAGTTTAAAGCACTTTTTTAAAAAAGAAAAGCTTAGTGTCCAAGAAGGATCCCAAATGACTACTTAGTACTAAATTCAGAAAGCACCCTGGGAAATGTTTGCTGACTTGGGGGTGGGGAGGTGCCACATATTCTGTGTTCCTGGAAGAACCGCTAAGTACACGCCTGGGAATGTTCCTGTTTCAGTTGCCAAGATAAACAGTCCCAGAAAGTTTCATTTTGCTACCCAGACTGGACCAATCAGCTGTCATTTGCAACCAACTGATGAGGACTAAGTTCTTCCCACATCCTCATAGTCTTTATTTTCATAGGCGGTCTGCAGTGGAACATGGGCGGGAAAGTCTTTGTAGAAGCCAGCCTCCCCTTTTCTTTCTCTGGCCACACGCTTTCCTTTTGTACTGAAGGCTGTCTCTCTCCATTTTATCACTTTATTAATTTGTTTGGTTTTGAGATAGGGTAGCCTTGACTGATCTGGAACTTTCTATGTAGACGAGGCTGGCCACAGACTCACAGAGGTCTGCCTGCCTCTATTTCCCCAAATGGTGGGGTTAAAGGTGTGTACCACCATACCCAGCTTCTTTAAGTAATGTGCACATCCTCCCTCTCTCCCTCCGAATCTTGAATCTTTTTTTAAGGGAGTTGATTTTGTTGTTGTGAGCAAGAGCGTAGGAAATCCCTCTTTGAGAGAGCTTTCTGGAAGATAGCTGTGAAAACCCCAAATGCTTTTCAGAGAACCCATGAAGAGCTCTACAGAGCCTGGTAGGAAGCCCACAGTCCTTTCTCCTCACACAGTTGGGTTAGCTCAGCTCCACGTGGAAACTCACCTGTCTCAGGGGCAGTCACGTTCTCTAGCTTCCACAGCTCAAGTTACAGAGTTTGAAATTCTTGTTGAAACTATAACATTTGTGAAAAATAGTGGCAGCGTGCTTACTAAAATTCTCTTAAACACCAGATGAAGTTTCCCCATCCCAAGGCCTGGAGGAAAATAGTGCACCAAGGCACAAGGAGGCCATGCCATGCCATCCTTGGTGCTGAGATCACACCCTGCCACTTCCAGCCAGGACGGGACAGCAGACTGTGCTGGGACATGGACTCCTCACACAGACTCCTCCAGGGTGCCTTGTTGACCCAGTGGGCTCTCAAGCAGCCATGACCTTGCTACCTACAGCTGAGACTCCTAGCTGGTCTCTTTGGCCTCCACTGGGCAGACTCCTGAGTCCTTCCTTCCTCTCTCCCCACTCTGACATTTTCCTAAATCAAGATGTAACCCCTGTGGTTTGACAGCACCATGTTGTCTGATGTGTGTTGGTACCGAGTTAGAGAGACAGTTCAAATGAAGTCCTGCATCAGTCTACCCATCTGTAAATGGGGAGACTGTGGCACATCCTCACCCAGTATCTGTGACTATTAGATGCTAGATGCCTATGTATCAATTAGCACCATTCTTGATGCTTATTACACACTCTGCTGTTATCTCTGAAGTGATAGTTATTTTTAGAGTTCATTATTCCAGCGTACTTCAAGATGTTTCCCACAAAATATAGTAGAACTTCTTATAAGCTGGTGTCAGGGTGAGGCTTTTGGGGGTAAAATTAAAGATTTTTTTTCCCCATCAGTACATGCCTGGGGACATGACTGGACCTACCTACCTTGTGGTGGCTCTGTGGCATCCTGACGTGCTCTGAAGTATATATAGTTTTAAGGACCAAGATGATGAGGCCACACGCTGTGTTTCCTCCCAGGTGAAGGGTACAGCTCCAACCCCTCTGTTTTCACCTGTTTCTGAGCTCCGAGCTCGCTGGTGATAGACCGTCATGTCCTGTCTCTGTCATTAGTGTCACTGAGATGTGCAGGCACAGCGTTAGCCTCTGCTACAGAGGAAGGACCACACGAGGACAGTGTTAGCCTCTGCTACAGAGGAAGGACCACATGAGGACAGTGTTAGCCTCTGCTACAGAGGAAGGACCACACGAGGACACAGCATTAGCCTCTGCTACAGAGGAAGGACCACACGAGGACAGTGTTAGCCTCTGCTACAGAGGAAGGACCACACGAGGACACAGCGTTAGCCTCTGCTACAGAGGAAGGACCACACGAGGACACAGCGTTAGCCTCTGCTACAGAGGAAGGACCACACGAGGACACAGCGTTAGCCTCTGCTACAGAGGAAGGACCACACGAGGACAGTGTTAGCCTCTGCTACAGAGGAAGGACCACACGAGGACACAGCAAATGGCAGAAGAAAAAGTGAAAATACCCAAAGAACACACTCTCAAATCTCTGTAGTATCAGTACTCAGAACACTAATCATTTCAGCAATTTTTGAATTTGTTTGTTTGTTTGGGGATTTTATTTTATTTCATTTTTATTTTATTTTATTTTATTTGAGACAGGGTTTCTCTGTGGAGCCCTGGCTGTCTTAGAACTCACTTTGTAGACCAGGCTAGCCTCGAACTCAGAGATACTCATATCTCTGCCTCCTGAGTGCTGGGATTAAAGGCATGTGCCACCACCAACCTATTAAGTAATGCATTGCATTTATTTCCTGTTGCATTTTTCTGTTTGAACTTAAGGCCTCAGACTTGGAAGGCAGGCATCCCTCTACCACTAGTCTCGTTACAGCTGTTTCTATTGAGTGTTAATTAGCTATAAGGTATACTTGGATACACATGACATAGCCTTAACATTCAAAGAACACAGAAGTAATTCATTTTTAAATATGTGTGTGGCACACGGTGTACATGTACACATGTATGTACATGTATGTAGAGCCCAGAAGCTGACACTGGGTGCGTTCTGAGACTGCTTTCCACCTTACCCGTGAGGTGGCAGGGTCTCTCCATGGCCCTGAAGCTCATTCCTCAGCTGAACTGGCTGACCAGCAATCCCCAGGGTCCTGCTTCTACCTTGCTGTGCTGCAGTTGTGATGCAGCAGCCGACCTGACTCCCAACACATGCGCTCAGGATCTGAACTCACGTCCCTATGCTGACACAGCAGTCACTTTACCAACTGAGCCACCTCCCCAGCCCTCCACCACTTTAAAACGAATCCTACGCTTGATGGGTGGAATAACATCCACCTCTACTTAAGGGCCCCCGGGAATGTCAGCGAGACAAGCCTCCATCACCTGCCCTTCGTTTAACGTGCTGTTCTGAGAAATGCCAAGGAAGTGCCGCGAAGCAAACCGCATCAGCTCACGGCTGGGAGTCCTCATGGCCTCTAAGAAGTGGCTGCCCTTCTTCCTCAGGGATTCAGTGCTGAAGAGGGAATAACAAAGCAGCGTGTTCGAAAAAACATGATGGGGACTTAGGGGTCACAGAGAATGAACCTGAGCTGGGCATGGTGGCGCATGCCTGTATTCCCAGCCCTTTGAGAGTGAGAAGATCCTGAGTTCAAGTTCAGACTGAGCTACACAGGGACACCTGGCCTCATCTGTGGCCTTTGGCAGCAGGAAATGAATACAAAGGGGGAAGAAAAAGTGAAAAATCTCTAACAACGGAAAGGAAACGTGACCATAAATAAACAACTGAGTGAAATGTATCTGTGATACAAATTTCTTATGGCTTGTCTTTTATGACTAAGGCCAAACACAGAATGGCAACTTCAACCCTCCTTCATCATAAAAATCTATGTTTTGTTGAATGCTAGACAGAACAGAATGGAGTAAATGAGGCTCCAGTGTGGTGATAGATTGTGTACCCTAATAAACTTGCCTGAGGATTGGACGACAGAGCCAGCTACTAGATTAGACATAGAGGTCAGACAGTGATGGCACACACCTTTAATCCCAGCACTTGAGATCTCATGCCTTTGCTTGGGAAGCACACCACCTTTAATCCCAGGAAGTGATATGGCAGGGCGGAGAAAGGTTTATAAGACGTGAGGAAACAGGACCTCACTCTCTTCAGGCTGAGGATTTCATGGAGGTAAGAACTAGAGGCTGCTGCTCTGCTTCTCTGATCGTTCAGCTTTCACCCTGATATCTGGCTCTGGGTTTTTTATTAAAAGACCATCTAAGGCTGGGCGGTGGTGGTGCACGCCTTTAATCCCAGCACTCAGGAGGCACTTTAATCCCAGCACTCGGGAGGCAGAAGCAGGTGGATCTCTGTGAGTTTGAGGCCAGCCTGGGCTACAGGGTGAGTTCAGGACAGGCTCCAAAGCTACACAGAGAAACTGTCTCAAAAAAACAAACAAACAAAAGACCATCTAAGATTTGAACCCCTGTGTGAGGCTGTCTATTTATCTGGTTAGGAGTTAGGTAGTGTTCACTGCTGAATTCTGTAGCAGAAACAGAAGTGAGTCCTGTCACCTTACCTACTGCCTCTGTCATCCTTGAGACTTTCACCACACAGGTGTGATTCCCTGTTCCTTCTCATCACTGTGTGCCTGGCCTCAACTGATCTGCAGGCGTGAATGTCTGAGACTGAGTATCTGGAGTACTGAGCAGTACTTGTCTGAGTGTGTTCCAGTTGTCTAAGGTGGGACAAAGGATTTGTAATCTCATGCACAATGAGACCTGAATATCATTACTAATAGGTAAACACTATTATGTTCAAAATGTGTTGCTTTTGAGTTCTGTTTTTAGAGCCTAGTTATAGGTGGCTGTTTATCCAACCCAGTCAAAAGAAATCTTAGAAGACCTTTGGAGCTGTGGCCGGGCTCGGGGACACGCGTGGTGATGAAGCTCGGGCGGTGCACCTGAGCATTTGATTTCTTGTTTCTGTCCATGCATTAGCTAAACTGAAGTTGCAGAGTGGAAATGTTCACATTACTCTTCGCTGTGAGCTAAGTCAGAACTCATCTCAAGAGCTGGGTGTGGGAGGTGGGGAGGCCCTTTGGGAAGAGTTGAGGGTTTATGAAGAAAGATTCTGAAAACCTGTCCTAAAACAACACTCTGAAGAGCCATCAAAAAATGTGTCAGCCCGCTTTGTCTTCTAAGGGATTATCAAGAGCCCAGCAGGTACAAAAGCTGACACATGGTGGAGCTGAGCAGGCGGCCCAGCGGGGAAGGAGCCGGCTGCAGAAACAGGACGACATGCTGAAGATCCTCACCATCCCTGCAAAAAGCCAGGTGTGGCAGCATGTGGCTCTAAGCCCAGCGCTGGGCAGTAGAGACCAGAGGCTCCTCAGGTGTTCAATCGGTCTGGACAGTGGTGTGCTCCAGGTCCAGTGAGAGACCCTCTCCAAGCAGTAACGTAGAAAGCAATAGAGGAAGAGATCTGGCACTGACCCCTGACCTCTACATGCTCAGACATAGATGCATGTCCCCATACATGAACACACACACTTGAATATACTAAATAGGAAGTAAATACACAAATTAACTTATTTTAACTAAATACAGTTGAAAAGTGGAGCCTGCTGGTGCTCTGGCATCTCTTCATACTGAGGCCATCAGTCAGGAGTGACAATGTTAATAAAGGTAACAAGAAAAAGGATGGAGGTAGGGAAGTTTAGAAAAGTCAGGGAGAAAAGCATAAAATGAGAAAAACAAAAGAAAAATACTAGAGAATGGTTTGTTTTAAATTGTGTCACTTCTAGAAGACGTCAAAAAAACCCAAAATCCTGTATTTTAGCCAAGTAACTTTCAATCCATGTTTTCTCTGCATATAAAGAATAGATAAGCTGGGTCTAGGGAGATGCTCAGAGGCTGAGAACACTGACTGCTCTTCCAGAGGACCTGGGTTCCATTCCCAGCACTCACATGGTGGCTCACAGCCACGTGTCACTCCAGTCCCAGGGCACCCAGCACCTTCTCAAGCCTCCACTGTCCTTGGACTCAGTGCGGTACACAGACACAAATGCAAACAGAATATTCATGTGTATAAAATCAAATAAAAAGTTTAAGTAGAAATGCTGATCTGAGTCAGGTGGTGGTGGTGCATGCCTTTAATCCCAGCACTCTGGGTTCAAGACCAGCCTGGTCTACATAGTGAGTTCCAGGACAGCCAGGGCTACACAGGGAAATCCTGTCTCAAATACCAAAACCAAAACCAAAAGAAAAGAAGAAGGAGGAGGAGGAGGGGAAGGAGGAGGAGGGAGAGGAGGAGGGAGAGGAGGAGGAGGGGGAGGGAGCAGAAGCAGACAAATGCTGATCTGAATGAAGGCTAGCACCTTCCCTCACTCTGTGAGGATTTAAGTTGAAATTCTAGGTCATGAAGGAATCATTTGAGAAAGGAGTCTTCAGATATCCCCAAAACATTTCTATTGAAACTTCGTCCCTTCTAGGTCCTCCAGAAGGAGGCCACTGTAAATATGGAATTTACGACTCTAGCCACACCCCTGAAGACATGCATGCTGCTGCAGCATTTCGCAGGGCCTCAGGATAAATGGTACTCTGCAAAGACAGCAGGAAGTCCCCACAGAGGCATTGTTCCTGGAAATTTCCCTGTATTCTACTGTGACCTTCTATCAGGCCCGTTTGGAACCTGTAGAGAAGCTTCTTGACGAGTGAGTGATGGTTGTCCCAAGGCCCTTACTGTTACTTAAAGCCTGAGAGGCAGTGGTTAGAATCACTGCTTGCAGGATGAAAACACTGGAGTGAATCAGACCATGCCTAAGGGCATTAGGAAACAGTCTGAGGAAATTCGGAAAGCTGATGAAAACAGCCGACTCTGAAAGCACAATAAGTCAGCATCTGTCCGTCCGTCCGTCGGCCATCTCAGTTTCTCTCCTCCCCTTCTGATCGGGGTGCAGACAGGGTGAAGCAGCATGGCTTCCCATCCGAAGGCATGGAAACGCCACCCACCCAGTCCGTTACTTTAGCCGTTCTGAGAGCAGACCAGGGGTACATCTCCAGCTTCCCTACTCCCCTTTCTTTCTAACTGCACATTTCTGCTTCTTTCAAGGAACGTATCAGAATCTAATTGTAAGCATTTATCACAAGAAGGTGCCACGGTATGGAGCCTCAGACCCCGGAAGGATTCAGAGTGTACAAGGGAAGACAAGAAATGGGGAATTTATATATAACCAGTGCTGTCTCCAGGTGGTTAGCAAATGTGTGATTCTGACTCCAGAGGAATTACAGATCAAAGTGAAGTGAACTGCTGTGCACTTGGATTTCTTGAACAAGATGTGACTTGAAACTCTTCAGAGAGAGGACGATTTAGCTGGTTAGAGGAGGCTGGGAGGAGCAGCAGCTTAGACGCCGGGTACAGAGTAAGCAGAGGGTTAGAAGTGGGTCAGGCTCTGACCTCCCTCTTCTTCCTTCCCTCACCTCAAACTCAAAACTGTCCATCTGACAGAAAATAATGGAAATAACTGGAAAACGTTTTGGAGGTAGAAGCAATTGTTTTTCTCAATGAATGAGGAGGGGACAAGCTCCCCTCCTCCCTTTTATACTGGGATATATAAGCCTGGGTCATTCTGAATGACAAAATGCTGTGGTGCTCTCACTGGAAACAGACCTGGAAAACACTAACTGCAACTTGGAGCAGACGCTGAACCCCATACAAGCAATGGGGCTGTGTGGCCTTCTGCTAAAGTAGCAGAAAACACAACTCAAAATGCCTTCAACAATAAACAACACATATTATCTCATGTAATAAGAAACAGAACCTGGGGAGAGAGAGCTCAACAGAAAAAGCACTCGCCAATCGAATGCGAGTTTGGCTCTCTAGCACCCACAGAAAAGCGCGGGGCATGCATGGCAGCACTGTAACCCTGGCACTCTGGATCCACAGGGAATCCCTGGGCAAGCTCACTAGCCAGACTAGCCAAACTCAAAGCTCAGTAAGAGAATCGGTCATAGTAAAAAAAGTGGAGAGCCACCAAGACACTCAGTGTCAACCTTGAGCTTCAACACACACCAGCACATGTGTGTGCTCACACTCATAAAGCACATATACACACACACACACACCAGCCAAAAAGAAAGGGAGAAAACAAAATGTTCAGGTTGGAAATATTCTTCTTAACCCAGCATCTGATATGGTATTTGGCAACACCGTCAAGAATGAGCACTCTCCAGGCTTCATCTGGAGCAGTTGCTTGTCCTCAGACTCTGGGGTGTAGGATGGCTGCAGCAGCTCCTGATGTCACTGAAAGGGCCGTGTAAAGCGCTCCTTCTCTTCCTGTGCATCTCCCTTTGAGAGGTAAGAAGAGAGAGAAGGAATGACTAAGGACACCCCTTTCATCCAGTCTCCAAGAAAAGCTTGCCTTATATGTCCCTTCCAAGACCGGTTCATGTGTCCTTTGAGGACACTGATTGTCATGATTAATTCAGACTAATAGGGACTTACATCTGAGTCACATCCAAGCGTGGGAGGCTCCAGACTGTGAAAGGGAGGAGGCAGATAGGGTGGCCAGGTGTTATTATCTGGCCACAAATTCTTAGATACCTTTTCAAGAAGTTGAGCCGCTCTCTGCTGGGTGGCGTGCAATCAGACTGCCAGTCAACAGGCTTTCCAAGTGAGAAACTGTCAAGAACCATGTGAGCACCCTCGTGGAAGCAGACCCTCCCTCTGTGTCAGATGCCTGCAGACCCCAGCAAGCAGCCTGCCTGCCAGCGAATGAGGGACCTTGAGCTGGGACAACTCAATGAGCCACTTCTGGAATCCTGCATTTCTACTCACAAAATCTGAGAGACATTACAGGTCTGCGTTTTCAGATCGTGTTTACGGTAATAGACAACAGGCCAGGGAACCCATTGTGACTATGGTGTTCCTGCAGGGGAACTGAGTACTCATTTTGTGTATATGGGTATCATACAAATACTTAAATTGTCTGGCTGAAGTAAGAAGAGAATGTTTGGAGTCCACTGGACAAAGTGGAAAGAATTTGAATTTAGAATTCACTAGAATGCCAGATGTACTTCTGCTTCACTGCCCGTGCACTACAGCTCTGAATACTTTTTATTATATTTTATTTTTTTATTTTTGGTTTTTCAAGACATGGTTTCTCTGTATAGCAACTATGGCTGTACTGGAACTCACTTTGTAGACCAGGCTGACCTCGAACTCACTGAGATCTGCCTGCCTCTGCCTTCTGAGTGCTGGGATTAAAGGCATGCACCACCATGCCCAGCCAGCTTTGAATTTTTTTTTTTTTTTTTTTTTTTTTCTGAGACAGGGCTTCTCTGTGTAGTTTTGGTGCCTACCCTGGATCTTGCTCTGTAGACCAGGCTGGCCTCGAACTCACAGAGATCCGCCTGACTCTGCCTCCGGAGTGCTGGGATTAAAGGGGTGTATCACCACTGCCCGGCCAGTTTAAAGACAGCTTTTCATTGTGTACTAAAAATGAAAAAGAACAAAATACGTTGTTTCTTTTTCTGTAATGTTTTGCTGGCGTCAGCTCCTTTATAGCCACAGTTAGCCATTCAAACAGCTGTTGTCTCTCCTGTCTTAATGGACTGTAAGGCAGGAGCCCCCGATTTACCTGTTATGCATAAGTGTAGACGAACTTCTAAACAGTCTTATTAAATAAGAAACACAGAGCCAAATACATGGGTGCAAGCCGTAGAGATCAGAGCAATAGCCGCCAACCAACCTTAGCTCACCACATTGCTGTAGCTTCCCAAGAGAGCTTCTTCCTGTCTAACCTGTGCCTTTATTGTCTTCCTGCTCTGCCTTCTCATTGGCTCTAAGCCCAGCCACATCACTTCCTCATCACTGCCTGCCTATACAGACCTCCAGGTCTCTATGGTTGGTACTGGGATTAAAGGCGTGTGTCACCACGCTTGGCTGAGTCCTTGAACACACAGAGACTCTGACTGCCATGTGATCGGATTAAGGGCATGTGCCACTACCGCCTGACTCTGCTTATGGCTCGCTGTGACCTCTGATCTCCAGGCAAACTTTATTTATTAACATACAAATAAAATATCACATTTCAGCACAAATAAAATATCACCACACATAAGTATGAATTACTCAAATGAGTTTATATCTTTCTGTTTTGTTTCTCTTGGGGACTTTTTTTTTTTTTTTTTTTTTTTTTGGTTTTTCGAGACAGGGTTTCTCTGTGTAGCTTTGCGCCTCTCCTGGAACTCACTTGGTAGCCCAGGCTGGCCTCGAACTCACAGAGATCCGCCTGGCTCTGCCTCCCGAGTGCTGGGATTAAAGGCGTGTGCCACCACCGCCCGGCATCTCTTGGGGACTTTTTTTTAAAATGTGAATCCAATGCATTTTGATTATATCCACCCCCAATATCCCACAGATGCCCCCCCAACACATCCCCCTTTCTCTTCTATTTTTTTTAACCCCCTATGTTTAAGAAGTGCTGCCCATGTGTATTTAGGTGTGAGGCATTCATTAGAGTACCGCCAGCCAGCCAGTGGCCACATCCCCAAAGAAAAATACTTCTTCCTCCTCCAGTAGCTACCAACGGACAAGAGCTCCCCAGCCAGGAGTGGGACCTTGTGAGTCCCTCCCCATCTGTCTGGATTGATCTTTACAGGTCTGAGCAGGTAACAGCAGCTACTGTGTGTTCCTGAGTACAACGCCCATGTCATGTCCACAGTGTTCCACGTAACTTCTCCAAATCCCTTAGCTCTTATTGTCTTTCCACACACTCCTCTGAAGGGGTTTCTGAACCTTGCACGGAGGAGGCTTAATGCAAATGTTTCACGAGGGCTGAGCACTCACAACCACTTACTCTCAGCACTTGTATGAGTCTGTAAGTGGACAGTTCTCTCCTGCCCACCAGTTCCTGAATAGCCACTCAGGAAGCTTAATATTATTTATAAATGATTGGCTGATAGCTCAGGCTTGTTACTCTGTGTGTGTGTGTGTGTGTGTGTGTGTGTGTGTGTGTGTGTGTGCAGGTATCTTCCTCAGAAATACTGTCTACCTCCTTTGAGACAGGGTTTTACATTGGCCTGGAAATTACCAATTAGACTAGCCTTGGTGGCCAGTGAGCCCCAGAAAGCCCCCTGTCTACATCTCCCCAGTTCCGGGATGTGGTGATATTTTATCTGTGTCCCCAAAAAAGTTTATCTGAGGATCAGAGGAAAAAGTCAGCCACTATAGTAAGCATAGAGGCCAGACAGTGGTGGTACATGCCCTTAATCATATCACTTGAAAGGCAAAGATCCTTCTGGATCTCTTTGAGTTCAAGGCCACACTGGGAACAGAGCCAGGCATGGTGGTACATACCTTTAATCCCAGCACTAACCATAAATGTCTGGAGGTCTGTACAGACAGACAGGAAGTGACAGAGCTGGGCAGGAAGAGGAAGTGATGTATCTGGGCGGAGAAAGGAAATGAGAAAGGCATATAGGCGTGGGTATACAGGAAGTAGGTCTCTTTGGCTGAGGATCTCCAAGTGGTGAGAACGTGGCTGGCTTCTTTCTGCTTTTCTCATCTCTCAGGTTTTAACCTCAATATCTGGTTCTGGGTTTTTGGTTTTTTTTTTTTTTTTTTTTTTTTTTTTTTTTTTTTTTTTGATTAATAAGTCTTACAATGGAATTGTCAGAGTGTAGCTGGAATTCCTATGTGGATTCTGGTGATGAGACTCAATCTTTCATGCTTGCAAAGCAAGTGTTCTGCCTCCCAAACCATCCTCATCCGTAGCCCGAGACTTCTGATCTTTATGAGGTTTATTCTGCATTCCCTTAACTATGAGGGGTGCATCTGCTTCAGGATCTGCACCTACATGTTATCCTACATTTTTCACATTCCATTTCTTCTCTATCAAGCAAAATTGTGTCCTTTCTAGGGGAAAGGCATTGTACTTTGCTTAAGTGGAAAATGTGAGACTCCAACACCTCATCACACAGTACAGAGGAAATTTAGACGTGGTTGTTTTGTCTGAGGAATTATGTTTTCTATAACATTTAGGAAAATTTCAATACTAAGCCTTGACACTGAAATTGCCTTCAAATTTAATATTTTGACTGAATCAACAGTGAAAAAAATCACTTTATAATGGGAGAAAATGTTTGCGTGTTATAAACCTGATGAAAGGTTAATATTGAGGATTCATAAGTAACACTTATAATTTAAAGCAACAACAACAAAAGAAAAAGTGTCCAAGTAGAAAGTTGGCAGAGGACTTGACGTTTTCTGAAGATGATGTAGAAATGGCCAATGAGCGGGACTGGAGAGATGGCTCAGTGGTTAAGAGCACTGGCTGCCCTTCCAGAGGTCCTGAGTTCAATTCCCAGCAACCACATGGTAGCTCACAACTATCTATAATGAGATCTGGTGCTCTCTCCTGGCATGCAGTCAGAACACTGTATACATAATAAGTAAATAAATCATAATAAAGAAATAAATCATATATATATATGAATGGCCAATGAGCATATGAGAAAATGCTCAAGATTACTAACCAGTAGGAAGTGAAATTAAAGCTACAGGGAGGTATTACTTCAACCCATCAGGATGACTTTTATAAACAGAGGGAGATCAGGAATGAAAGTGAGAAAGAATATGCCGTGGTGAAGATAGAAACAGGAATTGTCTGTGCCTTGGTGGAAATGGGAAGTAGATGGCTGCCATGGAAAACACTATGGCAATTTCTCCCAAAAATTAAATCAACCCATTATTCCACAATTTTGCTGTGGAGAACATATCCACATGACTGATAGCAACATCTCAAGGAGATGCCTGCTCACTCGTCCATGTAGTAGCATTATTCACAATCGCTAGGAGGCTGCTTCTCTGGTGTAATTTTCAAGACAGACTGGACACATACTGAAGCAGCAGCAGCAGCAGCAGCAGCCCCGCCACCCCGCCACCCCGCCACCCCGCCACCCCGCCACCCCGCCACCCCGCCACCCCCGCCACCCCCGCCACCCCGCCACCCCCGCCACCCCCGCCACCCCGCCACCCCCGCCACCCCCGCCACCCCCGCCACCCCCGCCACCCCCGCCACCCCCGCCACCCCGCCACCCCCACCTGCCTATACACTGAGGAAAGGGAAGGAAGGCTGTTTCCTGCCAGCAGAAAACTCAGAACCAGAGGAGCAGAGGTTCACCATGTGCAGACGCAGGGCAGAGTGTGCAAGTGTGGACTCGAGGCTGTGTTTAGCAAACAAAAAAGGACCACACTTGAACTTCCACAGCTGAATGATGTGAATGTATTGTAGCATGCTTTGAACCCAGTTCTTTCTTTCTTTCTTTTTTTGTTTTTGTTTTTTGTTTTTTATTTGTTTGTTTTGTTTTTTTGTTTTTTTTGAGACAGGGTTTCTCTGTGTAGCTTTGCGCCTTTCCTGGAACTCACTTGGTAGCCCAGGCTGGCCTCGAACTCACAGAGTTTCGCCTGGCTCTGCCTCCAGAGTGCTGGGATTAAAGGAATGGGCCACCACCGCCCAGCTTTTTTTTTTTTTTTTTTTTTTTTAAACAGGGTTTTGCTATACCTCTCTGGCTGGCCTAGAACTCACTGTGTAGCTCAGGCTGGACTCAGACTCACAGAGATCCTCCTGCCTAAGCCGACCTAGTGCTAGATTACAGACATGAGCCGCCACACCCAGGCTCAGGTCTTGACAGTAAATTCTGTTCATCTGAACTAGTTTCAAGAGTGTGAAGGCCGTTTAGGTGTGCATGGCTTTGGTTAAGACAGTGTTTGTTGGGATCATTACAAATGTATATATGTGTGTATCTACACATATATGCACGTGTTCTTACACATTATACTCATTCTCAAAGAGCAAGATTGTCATCCTCAGAATAAAACACTGTAGTCTGTAGGCTAGGTTGATGTGTCTGGTAACAGACCTACCACACACCATCATCTTATTCATTTCTTTCATGACATTATGGCCACAGTTTTATAAATAAGAATTTGTACTAGCTGAATGGCCAGGCTGTATTTTAGTTACAAGTGACACAATCTAGCCATGCCACCATGTTAATCTATAGAAGAAACATCATAATAAATACAAGGGGCTCAGAGGCAAGGAACGTTATTTTCTAGAAGAGCTGGGAGAAATAATTATGTCCACAATTCCATCATTTGTCTTCAAAGGATCACTTGCCAGGAAGAGTTTGGGAGGGCCAACGGGAAAGGCCAAACTAAAGGAAACTGGTGGGTGCCCTCTTCATCAGGACCCTGGGCTGTTCCCAGTCCATGCCTGACCTCCTGCAGGGACTGCATGAGATTCTGCCTTGAAATATGAAATGACTCTGTACTCAGGAGAAGGAAGTCCAGGAGGCTTGGGCTTCTGACACATCTTAGACCTCAAAGACCCACTCCATCCGTGTGTAAGTGCGTGTGCACACCCATGTGTAAATGCTCACCATTTCAGCTAGACTGCTGGCCAGCAAGATCTGGGAACCCATCTGTCTCCAACCCCACTCCCTCACCCTCACCCTTGTGTGGGGTTAAAGACATGTGCTGTCACCCCAGCTTTCACATGGGTTTGGGGATCCAAACTCAGGCCTCATGCTTGCATAGCAAGTGCATTACCTCTTCCTTGAGCCCCCAGGAGCCATTTTATATTTTGTTTGGCAAACATGAATATCATGATAATATCAACGTTGTCAGTAAACACGTGGCTCTCTTGTCCCTGAATCTGGAAGAAAAGAGAGAGAGAGAGAGAGAGAGAGAGAGAGAGAGAGAGGGCGAAGTGGGGGGAGAAAGAAAGAAAGAAAGAAAGAAAGAAAGAAAGAAAGAAAGAAAGAAAGAAAGAAAGAAAAGAAAGATCTAACAAGTGTCTTGGGAAGACTGTCCTTCTGGCCCAAATGTCCATCAGTAATTTTCAGAGGCCCCTTTAACTCTGGAGCATGCTTCAACAAAAGTCACAGGTAAGTCCCACAGCCAAAGCACTGATGAAGGAGGGGGAAAAACGTTGTTGCTGCTGTTGTTGTAATTTTTATCCAAGTGACAGATGACATCTACACCCACCACACACATAACACTATAGTGATGGCCCTGTGGTCACCCAAGTGTTTGGGTACCAACAAAGGCCATCGGCCCCACGGTAGATGGGCATACTGTTCTGGGTTTCCGGTACTTGAGAACTACACAAATAAAACTTCCATCCTGCCTCTTGCCCTAACAGAGCTGGGCAGAAGCCAAGCCACAGGGCTGTCATTGACCCAGTCAGTCAAGAGCACCTAGCTGTACCCAAATGAAACAGATCTACGGGCGATCTGACCTGGCATGCTTAAGGCAGTCTTCACATGACTTGGAAATCTCATTTCTGCAATGGCCATTGACAGCACCACCACTGCTCTTCAGGTGATTTTTTTCAAAGGCAGGACAAAATATTGCCAAGGAAGTTGGCTTCCACTTGCCTTCTCCACTCCTCAACCAGCTCTCCCAGGTCTCCATCCTTCTTTCCCACACTGAAGAGTCACGTCCTTTCTCGAAGTGTTCCTGAAGGAAGGAGGATGGTGGAACACTTGAGTCTCAGAGAATTTTTTTTTCAGAACAGAAAATAGAATACTGACCAGCAAAGCCAGGATGACTGTCAACAGTGAGCGCCAACACACGCTGATGATAAATAATGTTTATAAGTTAGTGGGCAAAAAGAGAAAAGATTTAAGAGACTTGATCTCATTAGGAGACATAGCTCAATGGTAGAGAACTTGACCAGGATGCACAAGGTCCTGAGTTCAATCTCCTGTAGCAAAAAAAAAAAAAAAAAAATTCTCATCTAGGAGTAAGTGACACACACAGCCCCAAAATACTGGCCTTATCTTTCACTCAGTGTCTGACATGGGCAAGTTCTCTCACCAGAGAGAAAAACCCTTATGTGGAGCAGAAAAACAATGCGGCTTTTCAGCATTGGTGTGAGGACTTGCTGTAAAGCACTGAATTCAGTGATAATTAGTGGTGGCCACTGGAGTAGTGTCTAAAATGTCACTAAGTTTTCACTGAACATAGAAACCATAATAACAATAACAATGTGTGTAGCTGGAGTTTTCTCCAGACCTGCCTGGCCCACAGTCAGGACAAATCTCTCTCACCTGCCAGTCCCACAGCCGCTCAGACCCAACCAAGTAAACAGAGACTTATATTGCTTACAAACTGTATGGCCGTGGCAGGCTTCTTGCTATCTAGTTCTTCTATCTTAAATTAACCCATCTCTATAAATCTACACCTTGCCACATGGCTCGTGGCTTACCAGCATCTTACACGTTGGTACTCATAGCAGTGGCTGGCAGCGTCTCCCTGACTCTGCCTTCCACTTCCCAGAATGCTCCTCTCTCCTTGTCCCGCCTATACTTCCTGCCTGGCTACTGGCCAATCAGTGCTTTATTTATTAACCAATCAGAGCAACACATCTAACATACAGAACATCCCACAGCAAATGTGTGTGGAGGTTTGGCTGAGATGCCCCCCACAGTCTTGGGCATTTGACTATTTGGTCCCCACTTAGTGGCACTGCTTGGGGAGGCTGAGGAGGTGTGGCCTTGGTGGAGGAGGTATGTCAGTGGGGGCAAGCCTTTCAGAGTCTCACACCATTCCCAGTTTACTCTCTCCACTTTGCGCTTGTGGTTTAAGATGTGGGTCCTCAGCTTCCAGGCCACACTGTCATGTACACTTACTCTGGAACCATAAGACCAAGTAAATCCTCCCTTCTCGAAGTTGTTTTGGTCATGGTATTTATCACAGCAACAAGGTAACTAATACTAAGTATTAAACTTTTAGTTAGAAAAAAAGTGATTATGAAAAAATTATTTATACCATTATATTTGATGGAACTTAGAAATAACCTGACTTCAGGGCCTGAGGACACCGGAAGAGAATCGAGGCCCTCCTCTGCGGGGGAAACGTGTTACCCAGCACTGTGGTGTTTGACAGTTACTGCTGGGAAAAATGGAATTTCAAAAGAATTCCAGGAAACCAGGTGCTGCTAGATACAGTATATGGATCACAGGGATACAAAGCGCTGCTTTCTGGCTTAAGGTTGATTCTCTGATGTTAAAACAAGGTTGACAGCCCAGATGTTCCACCGTCTTAGTTTAAACTGACCTAATGTCCAGCTGCGTCTACTCAGGGAAAGCATGAAGGCTAAGGCAGGGAGGAAGTGTCCCTGAGCCTTCGGGAGAGTTCTCTCGCTGTGTCAGCGCATTGTGGGATTATGGGTCTGCTTTCTGAGAGAAACTGATCTTTGGTTTTTTCGTTTATCCCAGTCTTAATTTCATTTGGGAATTTTCTGTTTTCTTTTCTAAGATTTCTGTCAGCAGAAATACTGCATATACAGACCACCACATGTACACATGTGTGTGTGGTATGTGCACATCTGTGTATGTATGTGTACCTGTGTATGTGGTATGTGAACATCTGTGTATGTGTGTCTAAGTGTGGTGTGTGCACATCTGTGTGTGTGGTGTGCACATCTGTGTATACATGTGTGCCTGTGTGTGTGGTATATGAACGTCTGTGTGTGTGTGTGTGTGTGTGTGTGTGTGTGTGTGTGTGTGTCCATGTGTGGTGTGTGTTCGTGTGTGTGTATCAGCATGTTCTAGATGTTTTAGTGTTTTGATCTTTCTCTTTCATGATATGGAACAGTGATCTGGTGTAGCACTGGAGCGACCCTCTGTCCATTTCCTAAAGGTAATACTTGAACTTCCTCATCACAACTGCAAGTTCTCATGCCCACTTTTCCTCTTCTAATAAACCTCTGCACTGGGCAGTCAAAGGCCTCAGGTACCCAAAGATGATGAGAAAGGAGTCAGCTTCAGGAAACACCTTAGCTGTGGCACAAGGGTCCCAACCGTGGAGGAGATGGTCACTCTGGGAAGTCAAAGCTAAAAGCGGAGCTGGTGGGATCCTTATGTTTGTAGTAGCCCAGGACTGAGAGCCTTAACCTGTGGCCAAAAGGTGCCGGCCCTGAGGGTTATTCACGGCACACTGGTTCCTGGTCCTGCTGATAGGACCATCTGCTTTAAGCTCTCACACGCATGTTGCTTCAAAGTGCTAAGATGTTGTCTGTTCCGTGGCCAGAGAAGCAGGGCACTAGGGTTGAGAGGGTCTCAGAACACTCGGGTCAAGTTCTCTGGGCAGCATCAAGCTGTGCACAGGCTAGACTCTACCCACAGGGGCCCTGCTGGAGCTCACCTTGTCCATCCCTGCTGCCAAAGTCACCCTTCACAGAGAAAGACCACCCTCCAACAACATGTCCTGTACAGGATCCTCCAACCCGGGGCTTCCTGACCCTCAGGATATCAGTTCCTGTCCAGGGTCATGTCTCAGAGGGCCCCAGGAGTGCCCGGCCAGCAACGGTCCCACCCCATTGTATAGTGACAGTCTCACACTTAAAACATCAACGTTCCGATTTGCTCCTCTTCTGGGATGATGACCAACTCACTGAGCACTCCGGTGACCAAACACAGCTACTAAGTGACCCTTTCCAGAACAAAGAAAATCTGTCTGCAGTGACACTGACCAGCAGGGCAACAGCGTCTATTCACACTATCCTTACGCAAGTGAGGAGGGCACTCAAGTGAGTGCCTCAAGCAATAGTGATCTACTTCAGCGAAGTCTGACCTACATTCATTATACACGGCAGACGCTGCCAAGGTTTACCTAGAAAACAATTAAAATCTCAAAATGAATTCTGAGTTGCCCATCAGTTTGGTAACAGATGTGATGTTTGTTGGAACAATTCTCACTTGCATCTGTGTTACATCTCAATTCTGTACATTTAATACAACATTAAATACACCCATGCCTTGGCCTTCAACCAGTAAAAGTGGCACTGTGCATAAATGCACATCTGTATGTGATATTGATGTATGTATATCCCAATGACCAAATCTAGACTATTGCCCTTCTTTTGCAGACCTGCCTGAGAAATCAGTCCCTCGGCCCTTTTTTGACAGAATATATTTCAGGAGTGAGGAAGAGAAATTTGAACAGAAGAGCCAATGCCATGATATACCTAAGTTCTGCAATGCTAAGGAAATGTCAGTCACAGAGTAATAATAATATGGTTGATTCCCACCCAATGGGATGTGTAAGACCCCAAAAGATTTATACTATCAACTATAGCCTCGCCATTGCATTGAGGTAGGAGTAAAAACATCCATCAAACTAAGCATCATGGTACTGCAAGGTCAATGAAATCAACTACCCTACCAGCCCTGAGCAAACCTTGGGAATTCACAGTGTGATCCAAGTCCATCCAGTCTTTACTGTCTCGTGAACCTATCTGAGAGTTCTCCCTGCTCTCCCCGACAGACTCTCAGTGGAGATGATTCTAACCTCATTATTGCCTTGGACTTCCAGACTAGCAAGCAAAGTGCCAGAGATCCTTTGCTTGGTTGAAAACTGCCAGTTACCCCAGCTGGGAAAGACTGGACCAATGAAATGCGGCAGATCCAAGTTGGCTTTCCAGTTCCCAGCTGGGATTACTTGTGGCTTCTGCACGCTCCCTCCCATGGTGCCAGCTCCTAGAACACAACGACATTAACTCACTTACACTTGTGACTGGACAGACAATGGGAAATGATTGGGCTATAACCAAACTGGCATGACCCTAGGTCTGTCGCAGTGGGCTGTGACTCTGTGATAGCCTGGTGCTTTGTGGTTGTTTTGTTTTTGTCTCTGTCCACATCTCCCCCAAACTCCCACCTAAACACAGAGCTAAATAAATATTCACAGAACATTGTAGGGTTTTTATTTTACATTCTAGAGTAGTGTATATGATTCCACAGTGAGTGGTAAAGTTAAGAGTACATGTCAAGTGTGTTTGTCCATGGATGAGAGCCCCATCTGATGCTTGTCTCAAACCTTTAAGACTACAGAGGGACAAAAAGTTCTCGCTCTTCAAAATCTCCTGAAATCACAGGCTCTTAAAAGGATGGCTTCTCAGAAGCCAAGATACTGCAGAAAACCCTTCTACAAAAGGAAATACTTGAGCCATGGCTGGCAGCGAGCGGGAGGTCTTATTTGAAACAAGAGTGCACTAGGCTAGCATAGTAATAATTAAACATAAACATGGCATTTCTGTGCCAGCAGAGAGACTAAAGTGTTTGGATGTCAACATAAATAAACATCAGGACAGGACCCAAGGCTTGGAGGACACGGAGCAAGGGAGTGCACAGGCTAGCCCAGCAAGCCACGGGCTGCAAGCCGTGAAAGCTGAAATGCAGAGGCTGTGTCCCCCAGAGTGGTGGACAAGACTTTGGGGGCTTTCTGGGCCAGCAACCACAGCGTCTCTCAGTTGGGGACACCTCCTGATACACACAGATACAGACAGGGACTGTTTTGGATTTTCCTCCGGGGACAGGGGTGTGAGAAGAAACAACAATCTATGCTTCAGGGTGAAGAGGGGGCAAATGTCGTGGCAGCCTTTGAAACTGCAGACACTAACTTCCACCCTAACCGGGAGGCTTCAGCCCAGCGTGAGTAAGGAAATGGCTGCTGCTGGCCTATGAGTTTGTGCATGTTTCTGGAAGTCGCTTTAAATGAAGGCAGTTTTTAAAAAGCTCCTATCCTTCGCTGTTATTCTGAACCACAAACCAGCCTTGACTGAAGACACAGGAGCTGGGAAACTTTGTTCTTTGTTAGAGCCAAGGGAGTTCCATGTATACATGATTTCTGGGAATCGCTCAGCTGTGATAGGGAGGGGAACGTTGAGCGAAGGATGCATTTTGCTTAGCTCTTTGATCCGGCAGTGTCCTGGACAGGACCTGTATCACAGCCAGCACTCTGCATGAGCCATCAGAGGGCTGTGGCTCCCACTTCCGCATTGCCAGAGTCAACCGGAAACCTAGTGAAGCTCGGGCCAGAGAGACAGCTCAGTGGTAACAGCCCTTGCCTCTCAAGCCTGGAGACCTGAGTTTGATCCTCAGAGGCTACATAAAGGTGGAAGGAGAGACTCCTCAGACCTCCACGTGCAATCTGGGGCAGGCGCGCCTGCATAAGCGCTTGCAATAGCATTTTAAAAACTCCAGTGTGGCAAGGACGACTTGGCTTATTTCTCAGGACTACACAGACACTCCTCACTGAAAAACAAAATCCTTCTTACAAACAACTGGACACATTAGCTACAAATACTTCAACAATTTTCAACATCACACAATTTAAACCATCACTTCAAAGTAATTGCTGGCAATGTCTCCCAATAAATGGCCTTCCAGGTTCTCCCCAAAGGAAATACAACAAAAGTTGATCAAGTTTCCATCATGAACCTGAAGCCAGGTATGGGCTTTCTCCAGAGTGCTCCATGGGACCTGGAAGTTCAGAACCGACCACGGTTTACAATAGTTAGATCTTAACCCCTGCTGCCGACAGCTCAGAAGCCCAACAGGCATGGCCATGTTGCTTTACAAACCCTACAAACTGCTCAACTCGGAACTGGAAGCATCTCCTTGAAGCCAATCACTATACTCGGAGGTATAATACTAAACTGACTTGTACTGCGCTTTAAATATTCCTAAATCAAACTACCATTTCTCAGTCATGTGTCATCAGTCAGGGATATTCAGCCCCCATTCCAGAAGCACTAATGTATTTTGAGATCATCAGCATTCGTCTTGCTACTGGGATACAGTCACTCCTCCATCTCCAGAGAGGATAGTCTATGGTATCTCCAGACACCACAGTCTCAAGTCCCTTATCCCCACAGACACCAGACTGCTCACATTCCTTATCCAAAGCAGGACAGTGTTTGCATATAACTTATGCATAGCCCCCATGTGTTTTATATCATCACCAGATTACTCAGCACACCTACAATGTGAATATGGGGCTAGTATCAATAGTCGGTATACGGTATTGCTTAACATAAGAGCAAGAAAGTAAAGACCACATCTGTTCAATATTTGGGGATATTTTCCAAATATTTCTTTTTTCATATTTTTTTCATATATATGCATGTACATGTGTGTATGCACATTGAGACTAGAGAACAACTTTAGGCATCATCTTCTGGAAGGCTCCTCGAAGACAGGAGCTCTCACTGGCCTGAAGTTCTATTAGACTAGGCTGACTGGCCAGTAGTCTCCACACCCTCAGCACTGGGATTACAAATGTTTGCCATCCTTCCTCCAGCAGCAGATAGGAAATTGGAGGTCTCCATCAAATCCTTCCCATCAGAGCTCAGGGCATCTCACAGAAGAGGAGGCAGAAAGATTGTAAGAGCCAGAGGGGATGGAGGACACCAGGAGAACAAGGCCCTCTGAGTCAACCAAGTAGGTGTGCATATGAACTCCCAGAGACTGAAGCAGCCAGCACAGGGCCTGTGTGGGTCTGCAGCAGGTCCTCTGTGTGTGTATTACAGCTATTAGCTTAGTATTTTCATGGGACTCCTGACTGTGAGAACGAGTGGGTCTCTCACTCTTGTGCCTGCTCTTAGGACTCTTTTCCTCCTGTTGGGTTGCTGTGTCCAACTTTGTTATGATAGTTTTTGCTTCATTTTATTATATTTTATTTTGTCATGTTTGGTTGTTATCTCTTAGAAGCCTGTTCTTTTCTAATGAGAGGCAGAAAGGGAGAGGATCCAGAGTGGAGGGATGGTGGGAAGGAACTGGGGGGAGAAGAGGGAGGGAAACTATAATCAGGATATTATGTGAGAAAAGAATCTATTTTCAACTTTTTTTTTTTCACTTTTCAAGACAAGGTTTCTCTGTGTAACAGCCCTGGCTAGTTGTCCTGGAAGTCACTTTGAAGACCAGGCTAACCTTGAACTCACAGAGATCCTCCTGCCTCTGCCTACAAGTGCTGAGATTAAAGTCATGTGCCACCACCATGCCCAGCTTAAGAATCTGTTCTCAATAGAAGAAAAAAATCTAAAAAAACGAAAACGAAAAAAACAAGTGTATGCCATCACACCCAGAAACCTACTTGGGTCCTCAGCTTTGAAAGTCCTTTATCAATCGAGCTATCACACAGCCCCCAAATATCTTTAATCTGAGGTTAACTAGATCCTCACATTCAGAACCCACAGACATGGAGGGCCAACTGTATTGACTAACAGAAGTAAATCTTTAGGGGTCAATGGTGCTAACTGCCATGATGAATGTTGAACACCAGATATTGGACTTTGCTGGTCAAATTCAGTATGCACACAATACATTGAGTGGCTGCAAATTTTTAAAGTCCTCTCCAAGCAGGACTGAATAGAGTTTAAGAAGTAAACCACTTTAATCCTTAAAGTGGAGCCCACAGTTGCTTCCTGTGAAGCCCCATGTCCACTGTTGGTTATGATGGATACCACACAAGGAAGGACCGCGGGTGTGACGTGCACTATCAACCTCCAAATTAATTTCTGATCAGCTAAGACGGCAGAGGTAGCCTTCATTAAACTTAAGGAATTGCACATGCAAATTTGGACCTGCTTATCAGTCAGTGTTTGGCTAACAAACACTTGGATATGTGATCCAACTAGTTTTGAAACTTGCTTTCCTATGCTGTAAAAGCAAGGCTAGGGATGAACTAATCCCCACCCAGTTATTCAACATCCAATGTGTCTTCCAGAAAGAACCGAAGAATTGTGCATGACCAACTGGTTTAGTTGACTTACCATAAACAGAGGGCTTGTTCCGCCTTGCTGCTGCTCAGAGAGGGGGCGGGGGTCCAGACGCAACCAGTCTTCTCAGGTAGTGGTCACCAATGTCCATGACGCCAACAAAAGTCAGCAACACCTAAGTCTACCTATGCTTATATCATCTGTATTTATACCTGTCTATACGATCCATATATAAAATTATACATTCATTTCTGTGCTTCGTCGACTAAGTATCTGCTATATTTTGGATCTTAAATGTCCCCCAGGCCCATGTGTTAAAAGTCTGCTTTCAGTTTGGCACTCTCCCAGGTGGTAAAAACTCTTAAGAAGTGGGGCATTATGGGAGGTTTTAACCACCAAGGACATGCCCTCAAAGGGGATGTTGGGATCCCAGTCTTTTTCTTAGGTCTTTCTTTTCCTTTCCCACCATAAAGTGGGCAGGTTTGCTCAGCATCACGCTCCTGGATGATGTGCTACCTGCCCTCACTGGAGGCCTAAAAGCAAAACTGTGACTCAAACTAAGGCTTTCCTCTTTATTAGCCGATTTTCCTCAGTGTTTTGTTGCATGAACGAACAGCTGACTAACACACAGATTCCTTTATTCACTAATCCAATGGAGATCAGCTACTCAGCTTTCCTTTCATACCAGGAACATATTCCATCTTATAAAAGCCACATATTTCTACATTTCTTTTACATTTCCTTATTATTTCATGTGGAGGGTGAAGGAAGGGGAGGGGCACATGCATGCCACAATCAGCAAGTCAGGAGACAGCATGGGAGTTGGTTCTCTCCTTCCGCCATACGGATCCTGGGAATCAAACTGGGGTCATCAGGCTTATTGGCAGGTGCCTGTACCCACTGAGCCATCTGACCGGCCCGATTTCTACAGTTCTTAATAAATAGCTGTCTGTTCTTTAACATGTCCCCCATAGGGAAGCTATACTTTATTGTGGGCCCAATGCTCAGAGGACCGAGGATTTCTGGCTGACTGTCCTACATGTCCCTACTGTCAGGCAAATCATCCTGAAAGGAAAAGACAGAGTGTCTTGCAGCTCCAGGTTTAGCTCTAGGCCTTGCTTCAGAGGCTCTCGGTCTTCAATTCTAGTTTCTGTTTATTTGTTCCCCTTCTCTCGTTTTTGTGCTTGGATGACTGTTCCCACAACGGGGCTATCCTGGCACTCACCCTTGGGAATAAATTGCTTTTTGGCATAATCATTAATAAGGAAGTATAAGCCAAAATGTAAGCTTCTCTATTACAACAAAAATACATCTTAATTATACAAGAACGAGGAACGTCCTTTGGCTGACTTGGCCTCGGGTTGAGATTGGTGAGGCCCTGCCACAAGCTGTAATTTAAAGAGTTGCAAACTGTACTTCCCTCCGTTTCTGCCTCCTTGACCCATCCCAGCAACCGCTACAGCTGTTAAATACAGAGCTGTCCTTCATGACCATCGTTCCAGGCTCATTATAGCCCGGCTGTCCTGATGCTCAGCCAAACTTGGATGACTTCTTAAAAGGTACCAGTTAAGAATACCATAAGTTAAGAATACATTTCTCCACAAGTTCAAAGTCAAATTCCCCTTTTCCCTTTCCCATAAGTACTAAGTAAAGAGCGTCCTCTTCCTCATCGCCACAAGCAGTTTGCTTCAAGTTCGCTCTTCTTCCATACGAGCAAGTGTAACTCTAGAGGAAAAAGATTGTGGAGGAACATGTTTGAGCACGTTTTATTTTTTGGTCAGATAGAAAACAATATCAACAGTTATGACATGTAAATGAAGTTATTACTTTAATCAAAGCAAGAAAGGTGATTATAAGACAGGAAAAGGAAAAGGAAACCAGCCCAGAATGCTGCCTCAGAGTTGGCAGTTCTTGCTTCTTTGGCTGTTGTGAAATAGTTCCAGAATTTCAGTTGTCTTCAGTCAACCACGGTCTGAAAATACTAAAAGGAAAGTCCTAGAAACACGCAATTCATATGTTTTAAATTGCAGATCACTCCGAGTAGCATGATGGAATGATGGCTAAATTCTCCCCTTGTCCAGAGTATACACATTGTATACAATACCCACCCATTAGTTCCTGAGTAGCTGTCTGGGTTAGCAGATGTCTATCCTCATCTGGCAGCACTTTTGTTCCACTAATTCCATTTTTGTTTAAGGCCTGGAAGCACAAATCAATTTGGATATACCAACTTAATAAGATAGACGTTCTCTGCTTGCTAAGAGTGGGGGCAGGTAAGTTCAAGTCTGTCTTCAAACTTTAGTAGCTACAGCTATTGTGCAGGAAAAGCCCTTCATCAGAAGAAAGGGGCATTAAATCACAAGCTTTTGTATAGGCCACAGTTGTGGTCCTTACAGGGAGTCTTGGAACTTATTCTTCACGGATGAACATCTGTGCTGATGTGGCCAGTCCCTCCCAGTCCAGAGAGAACAAAGTTCACCAGCAAGAAATGTCTTGTGTTGGTAACAATGGCCATGCTCCTTTACCCCCTCCTTATGACAAACGTCTGAGGTCAGCCAGCCTGCTCTGCTCACTGCTGTCCTGACAAAGGGTGTCCTTGACTTCAGCATTGAGCTGGATTCTCAAGCAGCCAACTTCAGGTGAGTACTTTCCTCGAGGAAGGTCTAAGCTGTTCATTGTCATACGTGTAGTGTGCCATCGACTGAAATGCCATCGTGGGGCCCACACATCTAGGTCTTTCTGCACATGATTCTTCCTCTGAGCTTACATTCTGATGAGGAAGAGAAGCATTTAAGCATATGGTTTCTGTCCATCATGGTTTGCACAAGACACAGACTCAACCAGCACAACCCAGTGGAGAAATGAATGGTCAGGAGGGGTGGGAGTGAAGACACACTTCCCAGGGACTCTCACTGGTACCCAGTATCGGCCTTTAGAATCACAATTGTCTTTTTGTTTGTCTTAGCATGTCAACTTGAAAGGTTGAAACAAGACCATCCTCTGTGTAATGTGTGGATTCACAAAAGGCCAATTTATCTTTTGATTCTTAAATGAAAATAACTAAAATAATGTCTGGCATCTTCCAACCACAAATGGTGAAGTATTGAGCTAAAGTGGAAACTAATTTGATTTTTCACGGAGTTAGATAAGAAAGCCAAGAAACTGTCTTGGACAATGTTTTATACTTATTCATTCTTTAAGGGTTTAGTAGATTTTCTAACAATCATCCAAAAGTATTTAGCAAGTGACTGTACTTACTGTGGCCCTTGGGAAAGAGAGAACTTTTACTGTGGGATGTTTTTTTGAGTTTGAAGAAGCCAATAAATCATTCTTACATCTAGATAAACCATTACCCAGGAAAACCCTTCACTAGTCCTTTGAAAAACACTGAGACAGTTGTTAAAACTTGACTTATCTTTCTCTTCATTGGAACTAAGTTACAGAAATAGAATGTGACTTAGAGGGAGGGAGGGAGGTAAGGAGGGGGAGAGAGAGAGAGAGAGAGAGAGAGAGAGAGAGAGATATTTCTTCAAAGAAACCAGCTCTGTGACTTCCCAGGAACTCTTCTGGATGTCTTCCCCTACACGTGTGAGGGGAACCATGACTCATGGGTACTGAAGCAGATCACAATTCCCTATAATGGCTGATATAAAAATAATATAGCAGTCTAAGAAAGATATAAATAAAACCACTATTAGCCTAATTTAAACAGCTACTTTCAAAATCTTTTAATTGAACTATTAGGTAACCCCAAAGCCTCGAAGGATTTTCCTTAGAATATGATGAAGAAATCATTTTTAAAATTTAATTAATTTTTTTGAGCATAAGTGTTTTGCCTGCAGATATGTCTGTGTACCACATGGATGCCTCACGCACAATGAGGCCAGAAGATGTCGGATCCCCTGGGACTGGAGTCACAGACAGTTGTGAGCTGTCATGTGGGTGCTGGGAATTGAGCAGGGGACCTCTGGAAGAGCAGCCAGTGCTCTTAACCTCTGAGCCATATCCCCAGCCCTAAGAAATCACTCTTAATTCATCAGATTTATTTGCCCTTGTGATTTATTGCACAGAATACACATATAATCTATAAAATATTGTGGTTATAAGTATATGTTGCTTGGAGACTATAAACAAGTCTATCTGGTCATAACAGCTGGATAATGGATTCCAGGCTCTGAAACTCCTCAAGTGTTTGACACTTACTTGATATCATTAAGAAACATTTCCCACAAATGAAAAATGAGGGCCTTTCTGGGGCATTAATATTGCAAGCCTGCCAGAAGTCCAGGAACCATGGCAGGTTTTTTTCTCAGAATCTTTGGAACCACCAATTATGTTCGTGATCACGTATTCAACAACTGACACCACTGGCCTCAGATATTCTACTTGACTTTTCTGGTGTGGTCTTTGTCAAAAGGCGGCTAAGGAACTCCTTTGATTCTTCATGGCCACATGTGCATCTGGGTTTGATTTAGTTAGTCTATCAAGCACTTATATGCATCTGGGTTTGATTTAGTTAGTCTATCAAGCACTTGTATGCAACTTTTCAGACACATGGTTTTGCTTCTCTGCTTTTCAAGTATGTTCTGTTTACTTAAGCAGATGCTGCAAATTAACTCAGAAAATATTGCAAATGAAGTAAAGAAATCCTTTCTAGTAGCTCTAACTAATGTGAATTTCATTACTGACTGAGTGCGGTCCCTGAGTTCTATGCAGGCCCTGAGGAAAAAGACAACAAACACAATACATATAAGCAAATGGACCAAATGGACTCAGGTTGTGTATGTGCTCATGCATACATGTATGTGTGTATACATACATGCATCATACATATGCATATATATATGTAACTATATATATGTATATAACAATAAAAACTAAAGAAGAAGGCAGGCATGGTGCTACACGCCTTTAATCACAACACTCGGAAGGCACAGGCAAGCAGATCTCTGTGAGTTCAAGGCCAGCCTGGTCTACAGAGTTCCAGGACAGACAGGGCTACACAGAGAAACTCTGTCTCAAAAAACAAAACAAAATTAAAGAAAAGAGAAAGTGAGGGGACATGGGAGGAGTTGAGAGAGGGAGGGATGGATATAATGTAAATACAGTACTTATGTATCAAAAAATTAAATATTTTCAAATAAGACCATTAGTATAGCTTTCTCAAAAAGTAAAGCTGTTTTTCCCTTCCTCCCCAGCCCCTTCATATGGGCTGTCACCATTGTACCTCAGGGGGTCCCAGGAACCGGTCACCATTGTACCTCAGGGGGTCCCAGGAACCGGTCACCATTGTACCTCAGAGGGTCCCAGGAACCGGTCACCATTGTACCTCAGAGGGTCCCAGGAACCGGTCACCATTGTACCTCAGAGGGTCCCAGGAACCGGTCACCATTGTACCTCAGGGGGTCCCAGGAACCGGTCACCATTGTACTTCAGGGGGTCCAAGGAACCGGTCACCACTGAACCTCAGGGGGTCCCTACCTCAGGGGGTCCCAGAAACCGGTCACCACTGAACCTCAGGGGGTCCCAGAAACCGGTCACCACTGAACCTCAGGGGGTTCCAGGAACCGGTCACCATTGAACCTCAGGGGGTCCCAGGAACCGGTCACCAATGAACCTCAGGGGGTCCAAGGAACCGGTCACCATTGAACCTCAGAGGGTCCCAGGAACCGGTCACCATTGTACTTCAGGGGGTCCCAGGAACCGGTCACCAATGAACCTCAGGGGGTCCAAGGAACCAGTCACCATTGAACCTCAGGGGGTCCCAGGAATCGGTCACCACTGAACCTCAGGGGGTCCCTACCTCAGGGGGTCCCAGAAACCGGTCACCACTGAACTTCAGGGGGTCCCAGGAACCAGTCACCACTGAACCTCAGGGGGTCCCAGGAACCGGTCACCATTGAACCTCAGGGGGTCCCTACCTCAGGGGGTCCCAGGAACCGGTCACCACTGAACCTCAGGGGCCCCAGGAACCGGATTCTTGGAACTTTACTTTCCCACAAGCATCTTAGCCTTTGCTCAGCTTTCTCAGCCATTCCACTAAACCTTCAGACAAAAAGATAATCAAAGTCTCAAAAGAACTCATATTTGTGTGAATTTCATTAATTGGGCATGGGGGTCACTTTTTTTACTTCCTCATAAGAAGCATTAATTTGTGGACTTTAAGCCTGTCCATTTAAGACATTTTTTAAAAAATGCTGTTTTGAGAATGTTCATTTTGAATAGGAAATATTTTCAGTTATTTTAGTCATTATGTAAAAATGTCTTGGTTTGGGGTTCTTTTTGGATCATTCCCATGAGAAATGAATAAACTATGAAAAAAATCACATCGAATAAATGATGCCTCAGTGGATACCTGTGCTCACGGGCATCTAACCCCTCTTTGTCTATGTCTCTAAAAGCTAAAAGCTGGGCCATTCAACTCAAATTCTTCCAGGTCATTCCACCCTGTATTTTCTTTTCTTTTGGTTTTTCAAGACAGGGTTTCTCTGTGTAGCTTTGCACCTGTCCTGGAACTCACTCGGTAGCCCGGGATGGCCTCGAACTCAGAGAGATCCGCCTGGCTCTGCCTCCCAAGTGCTGAGATTAAAGGCGCCACCACCACCACCCAGTTTCCACCCCATATTTTCAGTCATCTGTATTATGACCCTGCCTTGATAAGACCATAATCCAGAATAGTTATTCCTCAAACTCACACTTGTGGGATAGACCATGTGTGCCGTGAGAGAGAGAGTGTACTTGGACCCTCCCACCCACAGTGTGGTCTGCTCTCAGCAGGAGCTTGTTAGAGACACCAAGTCATGCCTGATGCAGACCCACCAAAATACAACCTATACCTTAACAAGGTCCTTCAGTGATATCCTGGAAACAGTAATGCTTGAGAAACACTGAATTAGACAAACTAAGGGTTTTGCTTTTTAGTTCTATGACTTTTCATTTTGAGACTATTGCAAAAATACTTAAGTTTCTCTGGGCCTCAATTTTCTTATCTTTAAAAAAGCTAATATATCAAAGGTTCTTGCATGCATACAAAATCACAGTTAACTAGGAGGAAGGATTTCTGGTGTCGTGGGGGTGGAGAGAGGTTAAGAGCACTTGCTGCTCTGGAAGAGGACCTAAGTTGGTTCTTGGAACCCATGTGGCCACTCACAACTGCCTCCAGTTAGAGGGGATCCAATGTCCTCTTCTGGCCTCCATGGGCACTGGGAACATATGTGATACAGGTCATACATACAGGCACATATTCCTATATAAAAATAAAAATAAATATTTGAAAGAAAAGTTCTGGTATTTTATTGCATAGTAATGTGGCTATGATTAACAACAGTATGCTGGGGAATAATCCTTTTGTACACTGTGAAGATTTGTCACTCAGATTGATTTAATAAAAAGCTCGTTGGCCAATAGCCAAGCAGGAAACATGGACAGGACAATCAAACCGAGGATGCTAGGATGAGGAGGGCAGAGTCAGGAGAGCTGTCAGCAGAAGCAGAGAAGCAAGATGGGCATGCCATACCGAGAAAAGCTACCAAGCCACATGCCAAAGCATAGATAGAAATATGGGTTAATTCAAGTGGAAGAGTTAGCTAGTAACAAGCCTGAGCTATCAGCCGATCATTTATAATTAATATAAGCCTCTGTGTTGGTTATTTGGGAACTGGTGGGTGGGAAAGAAACATCCACCAACAACAGTGTATTAAATATTTTAAATAGCCATCAGAAAAAAATAGCTAGTAGAGAGGACTTTATATGTTTCACCACAAAAATTTCTGAGATGGAACTGGAGAGATGGCTCAACAGTTAACAGTACACACTGATCTTGCAAAGGACCTGAGTTTGGTTCTTAGTACCTACATCCAGTGGCTCACCACTGTAGCTGGATGTTTTCCTGTGTTCCGGCCAGCCAGCGGTTGGGACAAATCTCTCTCACTTGTGTCCCTCAAGTAAGCACACAGAGGCTTATATCAACTATACCTGCTCGACCATTAGCTCAGACTTATTACTGACTAGCTCTTACACTTAAATTAACCCATAATTCTTATTTCTGTTTAGCCATGTGGCTTGGTACCTTTTCTCAGTTCTGCCTTGTCATCTTGCTTCCTCTGACTCCTGACTCAGCCTTCCTCTTCCCAGAATTCTCCTTGTCTGCTTGCCCCACCTATACTTCCTGCCTGGCTACTGGTCAATCAGCATTTTATTTATCAACCAATCAGAGCAACACATATTCACAGCATACAGAACGACATCCCACAGCACATCACACCAATAAATCCAGGTCCAGGGGATCCGATGCCTTCAGACACTTCACTCTCATGCACACACACACAGACACACATATACACAGAATTTTTCTTTAAAAAATGTATGAAGTGATGAGGTAAATACCCGATGCCCAACATTTTGTTTGTTTGTTTGTTTTTGAGACAGGGTCTCCTAGATGGCTGGGAACTCACACAAATACACCGCCCTCTGCCTTTCAAGTGATGGGAATAGAGGCATGTGCCGCCATGTGCGAGAATGGGTGCTAACTCAACAAGCAGTGTTCATCCACAGTTCCTGCATCCAGACTCCTGCTTAGAGTCACTGCCCCAACTTTCTTTAAAGATGGATGGTAGCCTGTAAGTATAAGCCAAGTAAACCTTCTCTTCCTTGAGTCGCTTCTGGTCAGAGCGTTTTATCACAGCAGTACAATGAAGTAGGATACCCAGGCTGATCTTAAACCACTGAGTTCACGTAACCTTAGCCTCCCAAGTGCTCCAGCATGTCAGTTTAAAAGCTTATGTTAGGGCTATAACTAAGTTATATTTCTTGTTTTATATCACATTACTTTTTTCATCCATTAATGTACTTTTCTCTTAATTGCCTATTTTCTTGCCCTTCTTATTAATTCCCACTTCTGTTTCATCCTTCCCACAGGACAACCTCAGGGCACCTTTGCTGCATGATTCCAGGTATAGTGATCTTGGTGTTCTCTCTGATACATAATTCCTCTACTTTAAACATGTGAGCGCCTCCTTAGTATGTGTACTGTTGTCTTTATATGACTTTGATATACAACAAAAAATGTTTGTTTTAAGTCTCATGCCTTGGGACGTGAAATTTCTGGTCCTTCGAGCAGGAAGCTTCGACATCACCATTGGTCTTAGCAAATAAAAAGCAGAACAAACTGAAGAAGCACCAAAGATTCTTGGACCCACAGCAGAAGTGAGGTCACAGGGGGACTTGTCGTACCCTAACAAAAGAACAGATACCTGCCAGGGAAAGCCAGGGTAGGACAGCCTGAACTATGAAGAACTGCTGGGATCACACTGGAGACAGCATCTCCGAGGTTTCCTGCAGATCTGTGATTTTTTTATTTTTACTGCCTGGAGCTCTATCAAATTCTCACAGTGACTATGGAAGGAAAATCACCTTATAACTTCCAACACAGAAAAAGAAACATTCTGTTCTCTGCCTCTGGGAGATGCTGAACAAGAGACCATCCTGACGGAGTGCTCAGAGCCTAACTGGGCTGAAGGAAGGGAATACCAGCTCCCCTTCCCCCATCCTGCCCTACCTAATAGGGAAGGAGGACACAAGCCAAAAAAAAAGGCAATTGAAGTCACAGTTGGGAAGCACAGGCGCACTAAAGACAAACCTAATCATATGGCTTTAGCACTCCCCACACCCCCACATACTCCACCCCCACCCCGGACCTCACAGCCACATCACTGAAATCACCAGACACATACATGGCAACAATTACAGTTTGAAGATACAGACAAGACTAAACTACAGTCAAGCAAGGCAGGGGCACTGTAACTACCAGACTGGGAATGTACAAAGTAGATATGATTAACATGCCAGAGGCTTTAATGGATAAAGTAGACACTATGCTAAAACAGATGACCAAGTAAACAAAGATGGGAACTGTACAGCCGAGAACAGTGGCCTACATCATCTGTAATCCCAGCACTCAGAAGGCAAAGAGAGGGATTGTGAGTTCAAAGCCAGCCTGACCCAAACGTCACAAAACATTCCAATCTAAACTGGGTTATGACATTCTATAATAATAACAATGTAATAATAAAGAAATTCTTAAAACATAAAGAAAAATACTAAATATAAAAATATGGCAACAGAGTAAACAATGCCTTCATTCATAGAACAGGCACTGCTGGGAAAGAATCTTTGAGCTTCTACACAGATCAGTGAAAATTCTAAGAGTAATTCAAGAAAAAAGAGACTTAATAAAACCCCAGAATATCTCAGAACTATGGGAACCTCAGAAGATGACACAACACGATGGTTATAGCAGCAGAAGAAATACAGAGAGTGACGACGGAAAGCAACACTTGAAACATGGCTGGGGATTTCCTCCAGTTTGACTTCAGACACCAAACCAGAGATTCGGGAAGTTCAGAGAACACTAAGCAGGCAAATACCAAAGAAAACATCAGGGCATATTATTTTTAACCACACACACACACACACACACACACACACACACACACACACGAAATCGAAGAAAAATTTCTCTTCTTTCAAAGAGCAATGGGCTGAAATAGCAAGTATTAAAAGAATGTCCCACTAATTGACAATTCTGTAGCCTGCAAAATTACTCTTCCAAGACAGAAAAACAATGAAACAAAACATAGAGAATTACTATGGTAGATCTGCATTACAAGGAGTATTTACAGTTCATGTAGAAGAAAGATAATGTGGGTCAAATCTGCACAAGGCGGAGCCTGAGAACAAATGTCCTTCTCTGATGTAATAGGTGATTCTTTCCAAGGGGATTGGATCATTTTGTTATCATAAGGTGCTTGTAGTACCCCCTGAAGTGCTGTGGCATTATGTGATAGTGACTTTGAATAATTTATAAGTGTACATAAGCTCTAGGTCAACCACTAAAAAATGCTGAAAAACCACAACTGTTCTCCTGAGAAAGGAAAGAACATAGAATCATGAACACCAAAGGAGTGGGGGCTTCTGGCCTTCTTGGGCTCCCACACATGACACACAGGTACATATAAATAACAATTAAAAATAAAGATAGACTTAAAAAATACCAAAGGCAGACAAAAATAGAAACAAAGAGCAACAAACAGAACACTGTACTAACAGAGCCTACTTCAATCCAGCTACATCTGTGACCATATGAACATCAGTGGTGCAAATGTGCTGTTAAAAGAAAATTTCACAGTGGATCTAAAAACATGACCCAATTATATGCTGTCTACAAGAAACCCACTTTAAACATAAAGACACCTATGGATGAAAATCAAGTAGACAGGATGTGATGATCTTCTGCAGGCATAAAAACAAATTCAAAACACTGAGTGATTATCAGTAATTATAAAGATCTATCAAATGCCTACTATATGTTTGACAAAGGGTGGTATTCTCTAATAAAAATGAATGGATAAGAGAGATATGCTATATATACTGGCTAGTTTTATGTCAACTAACACAAGCTGAAGTCATCAGAGAGGAGGGAACCTCAATTGAGAAAATGCCTCCTAAGACTGCCCTTCAGGCAAGGCTGTAGGGCATTTCCCTAATTAGTAACTAATGGGGGAAGGCCCAGTCCATTGTAGGTAGGTCCATCCATGGGCTGGTAGTCCCAGAAAGTAGGGTGAGCTCCAGGCGGTGGTGGTACATGCCTTTAATCCCAGCACTCGGGAGGCAGAGCCAGGTGGATCTCTCTGAGTTCGAAGCCAGTCTGGGCTACCAAGTGAGTTCCAGGAAAGGCACAAAAGCTACACAGAGAAACCCTGTCTCAAAAAAACAGAAAACCAAAAAAAAAAAAAAAAGAAAGTAGGGTGAGCGAGCCATCATGAACAAGCCAGTCTGCATCAGCTCCTGCCTCCAGGTTCCTGCCCTTACTTCTTTCAGTGATGAACAGTGATGTGGAAGTGTAAGCCAAATAAACCCTTTCCTCCCCAACTTGTTTTTGGTCCAGGTGTTTCATCGCAGTAATAGAATCCCTACCTGAGACACCATGCTAACAATCCTTAAGAGCGAGTGGGAGTTGTATTGATTTCAGAAGGAGCAGACTTTAGAGAAAGTTACTGGGGTTTGAAAGGGGAAGCATTATATGATAGAAGAGGAAGTGAATTCTCTAAAAAGAAATAAAATCCTTAACATGTGCTTATCTGCACCAAACAGCAAAACACTTTAGATCAAAACTTCAGAACCACATGGAGAAATAAATGGACTATTACAGTTGAAACTAAAATTTACATCTTTTCCTGCCCCTCCCCCAGTGCTGCCTTCACATTTACATGGTGTTGTTGGCTTGCATTTATTTGTTTGCTTCTTACAACAGTATAGTATTTCACAACATGAATCACGGTATTTTAAATGTTGTTCTCCTAGCAGGGCACTCAGTCTGTCTACAATGGGCCACCACCATCACCAACTCAGGGGCATAAATAATTTATTTATTGCTTTTCTGACTTTAGCCCAGCCTTCCAAGGTTTCTCAAACCACGTGTCCTAGACTTGCCTGCCAGCTTGCTTGGTCTTCTAACAGAAGGTTATATAAGGTCACAGGGTAAGAGAAGAAGGGTCACTCTTTGCTAACAGCCTTTGCTGGAATTCTTCCTCCCACAACAGGCAGCAAGGGCTCAGTACTCGCTCAAAAGCAACACATTGGAGTTGCAATACCGCCCACAGCCTCTAGGGTGCAGTGCACTCGGTGAATCAGAGGTATCTTGATGGCACTGTGTTCTGGTCAGGAAGAATCTGGATCCAAGGGATAGGAGAGAAACGGGCTTCCCATACTGTCACTCCTGTCCATGCATTCAACCTGGCTGTCCTGAACATTCCAGGTTTTGTTCAGAGAAGTCACCACCTTGTTAGAAGTGATTGGCCCTGAAAGAAGAGACTGCTTCCTGACACACAACACAGACAAGGAGGAATACATGTGGCACCAGGTGGGCCAACCTGAGCACCTCTGTGAATGGAAACATGTCATAAGCTTGGCCAGGGAAGTTTATGCTCCAGGGAGATGCAGATTCTTTTGAAAAATTGCCAAGGCCAAAACTACCAACATAGGTGGCAGTGAGGGTGAGGGAATTTACAAGGGAAAACACAGGGGATGGACAGATCCTGAGGACTCACGGCCTCGAGGCAAACTGCAGAAACGGACTGTATCTCATCACGTTAGCTATCCTCTGCCAGAATATGTTAGAAAATAAGATCTATATAGCCTTACGGAGCTGTTTCTGAAAATCATGGAGAAAAGTCTATTGACTGGGAGGAAGAGAGTGGACAGCTAGCAGCCTCCAGCTGTTAGCTTCCTCAGGATCCACCACAGTGCTCCAGACATGTGTGCTCTTCCAAAGAATCCTGGGGTCTCAGTTAGCTTTCTGTCATTGTGAGAAACACTATGACCAAAAGCAACGTGGCGAGGAAAGGGTTTACTTGGCTTACCCATCATCAAAGAAAGCCAACGAAGGGTTAAACTTTCCCACTTATACAACTGAATTTATGTTTCAGTTCTCTGAGAGGGGCAAACAGGTGTAACTCCCAACAAGGTCCATTTATCAACAAATTCCATTCAGGGACAAGGGAGAGAGCACAAACAAGGCCCGAGTCGGCCCCACAATGTCTCAAGGACAGTTCCCGCAACCCCCTTGAGACTTACCCAAGTGTGTCCAAAGATGAAACCTCAGCCAATTGAAAGTATACTAATGTAACTGCTGCTTGCTTGACCAATCATGTATGAGATGACCTAACCGTCCCTGAAATTCCCCTAGCTATGCTTAAAAGGAGCCTGCTGTTCCTCTTGGGGTCACCATCATTTTGCTCAGGTGAAAGACCCTGCATGTGCTGGTAAATAAACGCTCTTTGTTCTTGCACACTATTTGAGCATTTTCTCAGACCACTATAACAAAACAGGAACTCAAGGCAGGACCTTGCAGGCAGGAACTTAAGCAGAGACCGTAAAGGAATGATGCTTCCTGGCTTGCCCCCAATAGCTTGTTAAGCTTGCTTTTATCTACAACTGCTGCAAGAAGGAACCCAACTGAAGCCATTTGTAGCTGGAGTTTTCTCTTCAGGTCCCGCCAAGACCCAGCAGTCCCACAGCCCACTTATAAAACAAACACACAGACGCTTATATTATTTTAACTGTTTGGCCTAATGGCTCAGGCTTCTTGCTAACTGTTCTTGTATCTTAAATTAACCCATTTCTATTAATCTATATCTTGCCATGTGGCTGGTGGCTTACCGGTACTTTACATCCTGCTCCTCATCGAAGCGGCTGGCAGTGTCTCTCTACCTCAGCCTTCCACTTCCCAGCATTCTCTTCCCTCTTTGTCCCACATATACTTCTTGCCTTGGCCAATCAGCATTTTATTTATCAATCAATCATCCACAGCAGCCATTTACAGTCTGGGCAAAGTCTCCATTTTGTATTAAGGTCAAACAAAGTTTAAGCTCCCAAGACACCCCCTGTCACAATCAGTTACTGTTTTGATTACAATAAACTTTTTACTTTTGTCCAGACTTGGTGCCTGAGTTGTACTGAATCGAGCAGACCCCACAACACTGCTGTGTGACAAAACTTTTCCTGGGGAGATGCAACACACAGGTCTACTCACCTGGATAGGGAACCCACCATAGACCACGTACGGATACCACCAAAGTCCAACTTGGTGAACAATGAATTTTATTGGGGTTACTCACAGGAGCAGAAATGACTCAAAACAGCTGCATCATCAAGGCCCACCCCAGCATGGGTGACAGCTCATAAAAGCTGGGAACCTGTAGCACACTGCACAGGCTTCAGGCAGCTCAACAGGTTAGAGAATGTTCTTTCCAAGTAACTCTGGTCTAAACTCTTCCAGGCAGCTTGAATGGCTTCTGCTTCTTTCAGGAAACTGGTCTGGTCTGAGTCTCGGCAGTTTTCCTCCTCCCGAGCGCTTCTTAGCAGTTCGGCTTCCTTTCATCTGAGAGAGACTCTCAGCTTTTATTGTCTAGTCTGACAGGAAGGAGCCTAGTGAATCTGGTCAGTTTCAGGGACTTCCTGAAGTTCCTGGGAGTTGTTTACCTTCCTGTTTAGGAGCTTGCCTGGTGGCTGGAATGTTTAAAATCTCAAAGGAACCTGTGACAGAACTCAGGGGTGGCACCACAGGTGTGGGCTGGGCCTCTACAATCATCAATCAATTGCCCCCACAGTGTTCTGCACAGGGTTCCCCACAGCCTAACTGGATGGAGGCATCTTCTCAATTGAGGTTTACTCTTCCCAGAGGACCACAGCTTATGTCAGATTGCCAAAAATCCAACTAGCATGCTGGGACATTGACGAAGGGAGGCCATGGTGGCAGAAGCCAGGCTCCATGTGGGGCGGGAAGCCCTTGGCCCATGACTGAGCACTACAGAAGTTGAAGCCTAGCTCTTTGTGCATGGTTCTGCTCCTACAAATCATTCTCACTTGGGAGATTCCTGTTGCCCTGGCAGACACACAACAGGTATGGAATATGGAATTTTCCCAAGTTCCTGCCCTGAGAAAATTCCTCCCAGAGTCCTGGGAAAGACGCTACATACAGTGTGGGGTATCTGAGGGAAAGGAATATATGTACACTATGCTCTTTTGTCCGTTAACTTTATTCCTCTATAACAAAATTCTGTTTATACAGGTTTAGCCCTGTCCTCACATTCAGCTCCTCCCTGCGCCCAGGTTTCCTGTCCTCATAGTTTTAGTACGCTCCTATGCTTTTGACCTGATCTTTGTCCTCTGTTCCTTCATCCTCCATCTATCCTTCCTGGCTCCTTACTCCTGGCCCTGATAAACTCTATAAGAGATCTGCTTTACCCTCTACAGAATTTGTCTTCCTCTCCTCTTTCTGTCCATGCTGGTTCTGTGTCTGCCTCTGGAATTCCACTCCAGTCTTTACTGCACCTGGTTATGCAAATAGCTCTATTGTCCTCAGTCAATCTCTCTGCCATGCCCCCAGGCCTGAGGAAGGGAATGGTCTGAGCTTCATCTGCACAAGAAGCAAAGCTATGCATTTACAGCCTGCTTGTCTCCTAGGCTCTGTAGGGGGTGTTAGTACCCAGTGGAACAGTGTCTGAGAAGCTTAGCTGTTTGCCAAAATGGTCTGGAGTATTTGGGCACACAAGAATTTCATAGCAGAAGACAGCTGAAATATTAAAAACTGGATAACACCAAATATTCCATGATAAATGGCTTCCCATTTGACAGACCCTTGGCCGGTCAAAGTATAGCTTTAATACACAGCTGAATCTCTATAATATATTCTTCCAGCCTGCAAAAGAGATAGAGTCTGCACAACACTCTGAGGATTCCCTCTGGGCAGCATTACTAAAGGAAACATATCAGCTCAGACCCCTAAGGCCAAGTTCTCAGCACAAAGGAGATGTATTTGCCCCAGAGGGACAGAGGGCAGGGAGTAAGAGACAAAGACAGATCCGGCCCTGCCCCTCACTGTCCCTGGGATGACTGGCCCCGCCCTTTGTTGGGCACTGCAGCAGGAGAGCTGCCCTCCCCCCATTGGGAGACCTGGCCCTGCACTTAGGAGAGATGGTCCCACCCCTCAAAACTGACGTGGGAGAGCTGGCCCCAACGCCATGGACCTGGAACAGCTGGCCCTGCCCCTGACCTGAGGGGCACAGTCCCAGTGGCCTGACCAACTCAGCTACCACCCAGACCCACCCTAACATCTACCATATCTGTCTCCTGCTGGAGCTCATGAAGGGACTGGTCCTGTGGAATGATAACTGCAGGATCTCCATGACTCAGGGCAATAGCAGGATGTCTGAGAGGATTTTGGTGAAGGTCCAGTGATGATGGTGTGCCAGAGGCCTTGAACCAGACCAGTGACTCATTGCAATGAACATTTTGTGGGTGGAGCTGATTTGACAAAAGGGTGTACTGTGTGACACACTGCAGCACCCAGAGCAACTAGGATGAGTGAAGAGGTGTTGGAAAGACAGAGGAGCAAAGTGGTTTTGCGTGTTTGTGTGTGTGTGTGTGTGTGTGTGTGTGTGTGTGTGCTTTTTGTTTTGTTTTTAATTGGTTTAGGAGGGTACTGCAGGAACGAGGGGAGGATATGGAGGGACTGAGAGGTGAGCGGGATTGGGGTGCGTGATGTGAAATTCCCAAAGAATCAATAAAGAAGTGTGTGTGTGTGTGTGTGTGTGTGTGTGTGTGTGTGTGTGTGTTTAAAGACAAAGGAGAGGGGGCAGAGGTATTTGTCTGGGAGGGACAAAGGACTGCCTTGGATAGAGAGGAGACAGACATGGCCCAGAGGTAAATGGCGGTTTATAAAGGTAAAGGTGGAATCCCCGTGTTAGGATGAGGTGTTTAGTTTTAATTGGACATGTTCATTAGGTGAGCCAAAGGGGGCTTTTGATGCTGGACTTCAATACTTTGATAGCTGGACCTCGGTAGTCAGCCTCAGGAGGAGGAAGTGGCCAAATAAGGGAACAGACCTTGGGGGCTAGCTTTAGAATGTGATCTAACGGTTCTGAGCAAGGCAGAGGGAACGGGGAGAAGGACAAGGCCTGCCAGAGCCAGGCTCAAGCTGGCCAGAGTCCTTTCAACTTATTCCTCTCCCCTACCCCGCTTCTTTTTCTCAGTCTCCAGCATAATGTTTCCACGTTTTAAAAATAGTTTGTATGTGTGGACATGAGAGGGACCTCTGGTGTCGTTCCTTGTCTGAGACTATGTCTCTTCGTTTCTGGGTATGTCAGGATAGCTAGACTGCAAACCCCCGATGGAAGACACAGCACATGGCTTTACCTGAGTTCTGACCTCGGACCCTCAGGCTGGCCAGGCAAGAGCTTTACCACTGAGCTGTCTGTCTCCTGTGCCCAGTTTTTACACTCTTCACTCCAGTCCTGCTCTCCCAAGGCCACACCTTGCCGTGTGTTTTACTTACTTTTCTAGCCACGTCACCTAGCACAGTCTCTGGGCCCAGAGCGTATGGATGGTTGGTAAGTCACTGGTGACCAGGACCGGGCTGTTAACTGTGTTCCGTGCCTAAGTATGTGCTTAGTCATGCCGAGTGACGCAGCACAATTTCTTTGCTGCTTGTTTAATTTTGTCTTGCAATTAAAAAGAAAAACTCAGGGCTTTGAACCCTAGAATATTGATGGTTTGTTGGCATCTTACTTGATAACATGAGCAATCTAATTCTTCCAAGTCCTTTGCAGTTTTCTGAGTCAGAAAAGTTTCCAATCTGGGGGAAAAAAGACAAAATTGTGTTTACATCGTGAGGAATTTTCACCGAATATTTTCTCAAATGACTAAAGATGTGTTCATCACAGCCATTTGAGAGAGGCTGCCCACACGGACAAGGAGGCTGAAATAGCCCATCAGCCAAAAAAACCACATAAAAGCCTGCAGCGCAGGGCTTAAGCCACCCACGCAGCTGCCCCTGCAATCAGTCAAGGCTCAGAGGCAGGGGCGCAGCTCGTGGTGTGGCTGAAAGACTATTTGAAGAGCCTGGCAAAAGCTTGCGGGTTTTATAAAGGGGCTTTTAAAATGAGAAACAAAAAATGATTTAGATCGGCCGCCCCTGCTGCGAGTCGGGTTTCCCCTTTGCGCCCTAGAAGGGTTTGGTGCCTGTGGGTAATGCGTTGCTCCAGGAAGGCAATAGAAATAGCCCAGTCCAGATGCACGCCACAGAATGAGAGCCATTTTGCTAGCAATTCCAGAAAGATGAAAGTTGTCTCTCCTCAGGCTGAAATACCTCAAAGAAAAGAACCTGGACCAGTTAATTTTAATCTCAAGGATGAGAAAAAATACAACACATTTTCTTTGAGATGGTGGTACAGGCAACCAAACCACTCAGCACATTCTCCACAACGGTTCTTAGAGCCATGGCATCGCTTACTTGAGGGAGCAGAGTCAGAAACCTGAGAAAATGTGGGGAAAGAGCGTGGCTTCTCAACACACCCTTTTTATGCTGACGAAAGTCATGGAATTTTTTAAATTTAAATATTTGTTTATGCATATGTGTGCACACACAGCCCTGAGCACACTCCACAACCTACCTGTAGAAGTCAGAGGACAGCTTCCAGGGATGGGTTCCCTCTGCTCCTGTGTAGATTCCAGGGACTGAATTTAGGTGATCAAGCTTGGCAGCACATGCCTTGTACACTCTGAGCCTTCTTGCTGATGCCCTAGAATTTAAAATTGCATTTGTCGATTGTTGACTCTGTGTGTGCCCATGTGTGCCATGGCCATCTCCCCAGCCCTAGAGTCTCTTTTTTTTTTTTTTTTTTTTTACATTGTTTTGGGTTTCTCTATGTAGCTCTGGCTATCCTGGAACTTACTCTGTAGACCAGTGTGGCCTCAAACTCTGGCTCCTGTGCCTCCCCAGTGCTGGGATTAAAGGCATATACCACCGCTGCCTGGCTAGAATCATTTTTATTATGAAGTTTAAAGTGAATTTTTAGTGATTGTTTGAGTCAGACATGTAGGAGCCCACACAGCTTTTAGCTGAGATGTGACCTTGAACTTCCTCAATGACAAAACCTGATCATCATTAAAAACGTGTCCAGGTCTGCAGCGGTTTTTACAGAGAAATGACGGTAGCTGAAGAAAGGGTTATGGACTTATTTTTGCCTGAGTCCAACAAAGGTTCTGGAGTGTGTATAAGCCCTTTATTTTACCCTTTTAGAAGAAATGAAATAATTTGGTTTGCTACTGCATGTAAAAAAACAGTAATTTTCTGTATGTGAAAGTTTCTCAACCCTTTGTCTTATCAAGGTGTAAAACACTCATGCAATAAGAGACTTTTGATCATAGGAAGCACAAATGGGTTCAACTAAAGAGAAATTTTTCATTTGCATGTTTATAATTTATCTATACGAAATCAAAACAAACACTTCAGTGTGTTGGCACTTTTAAGCAGCCCTTGCCATGTGTCTGACCTAATTCTGGAGGACAGTGAATTTTAAAAGTAAACTCATGGGCCTGTGGGAGGAATCATTGGGAAAGGTGCTTGCCACCAAGTCTGAAACTTGAGGTCAGTATCTGGAAGCCACGTGGTGGGAGAGAACAGACTCCCGCAAGTTGTCCTCTGACCTCCATACTCCTGCAGTGTGTGTGTATACTCACGTGGACACACAACAAACAAACAAAAAAAATAGATAAATAATAAAATTTTAAAGTAAATCTAACTTCATATGTCAAAAACATTTCTTTAAAACTTTCTAACATGAGCCCCTAAACACAAATTGCTGGAGGGAGACAGCAAATCCCCTATCTACACACACTCTTACATCTGGCTCTTCCTTAATGGCTTCCCACATGCACAGTTGCTTTTTGAAGGCCCTGTTGCTAATGATGAGAACATATGCATGTAACAAAGTATGCTCGTTAATCATATTAGATTTTTAAAGATTGTATAGTTATATATAAAATATAAAGAATAAACAGTGGGGGTGGTGAATGAAGAGAAATAGCATTTACTGGTAATGTAATACACCAAACAACTGCAAGATACAGTGTAGGTGTAGTCACACAAAGGATAGCAAGTTCAGGTACTAATCATGGTTATCAAAACACAGATTGAATTTAATGGAAGTCAACAGTAATATTTTTAACATTCGCCTGCAAGAGAAACTGGCCCAATGTCATCACTAATGAGAAGGCTACTTTTTCCTAATATCAATCAGGAAATGCTCTGTGAGCAAAGACACAGAGATTCTTTCTTTTAAATAATTTAATGAGCCTCAGTTTCGTGCTAAGCCAAGAGAAAACAGCACGCAAGGCAGTGTTTTCGTAATTCTTGCTTCAAGTAAAGGTCACCAGTAGTTTGAACAGATGATTGCTGAGTGTCAAGAAATAAACTAGTGTGTGTTAAGCTGGCAAGCACAATATAATCCAAAAAGAAACTCCATCCTTAAAGCTCCAGTCCTCATGTCTAGGTGTGTTTATTATTAGATACTCCAAAGAGAACACCTAGGTGGGGATGCAGCTCCATGGCAGATGCTTAGCACACTCAGGTCCTGGGTTCCATCCCTGAAGAGCAAAAGAGTGCAAGAGCAAGGGCTGTGGTTCTCCTGTTTCTAATTCACCATCTTCACCTTGCAGATCTTTGTCTTACTTCTCATAATGTCCTCTTACATTCTATTTGTATTTGAATCTTAAAAGGTCTTATTAATAAAAAACCTGGAGCCAGATATTGGGGTGAAAACCGAGAGATCAGAGGAATAGGACAAGCTGCAGCCAACCTCACCTTATCAACTCCTTAACCTCCAGAGAGACCTACTTCCTGTATACTCACACCTTATATACTTTTCTGTGCTCTGCCAACTTACTTCCTTTTTCCACCCATCTTCATCACTTTCTCTTTCTGCCCAGCTCTATCACTTCCTATCTGTCTGTACAGACCTCCAGACCTCTATGGTTAAGTAGCACTGGGGTTAAAGGTATGGGCCACCATGCCTGGCTCTGTTCCCAGTGTGGCCTTGAACTCACAGAGATCCAATGATCCAATGGATCTCTGCCTCCCAAATGCTAGGACTAAAGGCATGTGCTACCACTGCCTGACCTCTATGTTTAATATAGTGGCTGTTCTGTTCTCTGATCCCCAGATAAGCTTTATTGGGGCGTAAATAAAATATCACTACACTTCTGTATTGAAAATCCCTCTTCTTACAAGGATGATGGCCATAGCACATAAGACCCAGCCAACCTCCTCCAAGACGACCTTGGCTTAGATTACATCTGCAGTAATGCCACTTCAGAAACAAGGTCACCTTCTGAGGTAATGAGGTCTATGCCGTCAACATATGGATTTTAAATGTTTATATTGCATTTATTTGTGTATATTTGTGCATGTGTGCACATGTCACAGCACACATGTAGAGGTCAGAGGACAACTGGTAGTAGTCAATTTTCTCTTTCCACCATGTGAGTATGTGGGATTAGAACTCAGGCCATCAGGCTTGGAGGCAAGCACTCCCCGCACCCCCCCAGCCATCTTGCTTGCCCAATATATAGATTTTGAGGTGTCATAATTCAAGAATACTAGTTTTTTAGTGGTTATATTTCCAGAACAATGATTCACTTTGACCAATGTATAAAGCAATTTTACTTCCATATCAAGAATAAGAATTGTTAGGAGAGCTAGCCAGCTCCCAAGTGCTCTGTACTTTGTGCTAAACAGGAAAGGGTTTTGCAAAAGAAAGCAGAAAGGTTTCCTTGAGTGTCCAAAATGTATTCATTTATTGAGCAATGTTCTGAACACTGATATCCTGCAGTGAACAAAATGGCTAAAATTTCTCCCTAATCTCTCCCTTCATGGTGATCACATCCTAATGGAAAGAGATGGCACATAAACAAATAGGCGAATCACATCAATTATCTGTGGGTGTTGAATGCTATAAAGATAAACAAAGGCTGATTGGAAATGCAGTAGAGATTGAAACTTTAAACAGGGTGATCAGGGAGGCTTTTCTAAGAAGATGACATTTAAGTGAGTCATCTAATGTAGATTACTGGTGAAGAGGCATGCCAGACAGGAAATGGTACTGTTGGTGACTTTAAGGGAAACAAGGAGAACAGTGTGGCCAGAGTGAGGGAGGATGAGTGTGATTGACAGGTGCGGTCAAGAGACTGTCCGTGGGAGGATGAGAGTGATTGACAGCTAAGGTTCAAAAGGCTCTAGGGAAGATCATAAGGGAGCTGGCAGGGTTCTGAGGAGTTCAGCTTTTCCCAAGGAGTTGTTGGAAGAGTCTGAGGCGGAGAGTAAGATCACATGACTTGAGTTTTTAGGAGACTCTCCCTGACTGGGAGAAACACCAGGAAGCCACAGCCAAAGTCCAGGTGAGAGATACTGACCCAAGGCTGGCCCAAGGGAGGTGGGGGGAGAGATACTGACCCAAGGCTGGCCCAAGGGAGGTGGGGGGAGAGATACTGACCCAAGGCTGGCCCAAGGGAGGTGGGGGGAGAGATACTGACCCAAGGCTGGCCCAAGGGAGGTGGGGGGAGAGATACTGACCCAAGGCTGGCCCAAGGGAGGTGGAGGGAGAGATACTGACCCAAGGCTGGGCCAAGGGAGGTGGGGGGAGAGATACTGACCCATGGCTGGGCCAAGGGAGGTGGGGGGAGAGATACTGACCCAAGGCTGGCCCAAGGGAGGTGGGGGGAGAGATACTGACCCAAGGCTGGCCCAAGGGAGGTGGGGGGAGAGATACTGACCCATGGCTGGGCCAAGGGAGGTGGGGGGAGAGATACTGACTTATGACTGGGCCCAAGGGAGGTGGAGGGAGAGATACTGACCCAAGGCTGGGCCAAGGGAGGTGGGGGGAGAGATACTGACCCATGGCTGGCCCAAGGGAGGTGGGGGGAGAGATACTGACCCAAGGCTGGCCCAAGGGAGGTGGGGGGAGAGATACTGACCCATGGCTGGGCCAAGGGAGGTGGGGGGGAGATACTGACTTAAGACTGGGCCCAAGGGAGGTGGGGGGAGAGATACTGACCCGTGGCTGGGCCAAGGGAGGTGGGGGGAGAGATACTGACCCATGGCTGGGCCAAGGGAGGTGGGGGGGAGATACTGACTTATGACTGGGCCCAAGGGAGGTCGGGGGGAGATACTGACCCATGGCTGGCCCAAGGGAGGTGGGCGGGGGGGGGGAGATACTGACCCAAGGCTGGCCCAAGGGAGGTGGGGGGAGAGATACTGACCCAAGGCTGGCCCAAGGGAGGTGGGGGGAGAGATACTGACCCATGGCTGGGCCAAGGGAGGTGGGGGGAGAGATACTGACCCATGGCTGGGCCAAGGGAGGTGGGGGGAGAGATACTGACCCATGGCTGGGCCAAGGGAGGTGGGGGGAGAGATACTGACCCATGGCTGGGCCAAGGGAGGTGGGGGGAGAGATACTGACTTATGACTGGGCCCAAGGGAGGTCGGGGGGAGATACTGACCCATGGCTGGGCCAAGGGAGGTGGGCGGGGGGGGGGGGGGAGAGATACTGACCCATGGCTGGGCACAAGGGAGGAAGGGAGGTCTGGGGGAGGGGTGGAGAGAAGTACTTGGATTCTGGGTAATTTTGAAAGGAAGGCTAGTTGGATTTGATATTAATTAATATAATGTATAAAAGAAAGGAAGCGAAGAAAGAAGGAAAGCTCCAATTTTTCATCCTATCAAACAGTGAGTTCCCTCTCTTGTCATTGATACCAGTTAATTTTGTTTATCTAGACAAGGTAAAAAATGTATTTAGTTGTATCCATAAGTGAAAGGGGTTGGTAAATTTAAATTTAAACTTTAAAAAAAATCCTTCGAAAGTTGTAAACCAGCATGAGAGAAAAAGAAAAAGAAAAGGAAAGGAAAACAGACCAAACAGAAAAGCTGAGCAGTTGGCCAGTTAAAAGAAGCTTTGTGTAGATGAATTAAAATAATACAATGTGTGATCTGAGCAAGCCAACAATAAAAAATAAATCATGACGCTACCATAGAAATGTAGACAACGTTTGGCTTACCTCATAACAGATCATTTGATAACCAAGATATTGTGGTTAATTTGGGGGAAGTGTATGATATTGTTTGCTAAGGTCCTCGTTTTTTAGAAACTTTTAATTAATGTTTTGTTCGATAGTTTCCTATTTGTATATAATGGAATCTGATTACTCTCACACATCCTCCCTTATCTCTCCCATCTCTTCATGCCCTCTCCCAAACATTACCAGTGTCTTTCTCAGACTTCTAGCTGTGTGACTCATTCGGTTTAACCGTGGCCACTGGTGTGACCATCGGATTGGAACTAGCCATTGGAGTCTGGTGGGGTCATCAGTGGGTCACAAATGAGTGCAACAATTCGCTTCTCCCTAAATCTCCCAGCAGCAAAGAGTTCACAGCCAGGGGCAGGGCCCCTGGTCCCTCCTCTTCCTCCAAGCCTGACTGTCAACTGGCCAAGGCTTGTGAAGACCCATGCAGGTACCTGCACGTCCGTGAGTTCGGGACTGTCGGCCTCTGTCGGCCCAGGAGATCACACTTCACAGGCCTTCTCCTGGTCTTTCAGCTCTTACATCTGTCCACCCCTCTTCCACAGTGTAGCCTCAGAGCACGCAGGGGGATAGCCGTCACTTTTCCTAAACAGCTGTGGAGCCATGGACGCCTCCCACAATGAGGCTTTGTTTGTTTGGTTTTGAGACAGGGTTTCCCCGGGGAGCCCTGGCCGTCCTAGAACTCTCTATGTAGACCAGGCTGGCATTGTACTCGGAGATCTCTGCCTGCCTCTGCCTCCTGAGTGCTGGGATTAAAGGTGTGCACCACCACCGCCCAGCAAGGTTTTGTTTTTTGGTTTGGTTGTTTTGTTTTGTTTTGTAACGGGTTCACAGTGCTCAGCATGGATTCTCTCCTTGGAGCAGGTCTCAAATCCAATCAAAGAGCAGTTAGTACAACCCTAACAGTGCTGCCATTAGACGGGCATGTCTTAGGAGTTGGTCTTGTAGGTTGTAGGCATCACTCTGGATAAGACCACTGAGATGCCCTTTCTAGCCAGTGGCCTACGTTGCACCTTCAAGATTGTGGAAACGAGCTGTCAAGGAGGGAAGTCCTTGTGTTTTGATAAATGTACATTGAAGTGTTTATTGAGAAACTACAGTATCAAGGATTTGCTTTTTCAGTCTAGTGGTAAAGTGGTAAAACAAAAGCCCGTAAATTTGGTTATTATTGTTAATTTGCTGCTCTCCACTTGTATGAATACTAAAAATTGTATGTAATGAAGTAAACTATGCATGAGGGTGTATTCTAATGGTACACCACATATTTAATCCCTAGGACAAATAACTACACACATCACAAGACATTAAAGATTGGTGACATCAGTTGTCCCCAAAGAGGGGACTGTGTAGAGTGTGATGAGATTCTTGCCTGTCTCTCTCTTTGTGTCTTCCTAGTGCCAACTTACTAAAACATATTGTCTACTAATGAGTACAGTGAAAATGTTGGGCCTGCCCTGGCAGACGGGGGTGACGGGGGGGGGGGGGGGGGAGAGCAGCATGCATGGAAAATAAGTTTCAGGACAAGCTGCCAATGACCCACTCCTGAGTCTCCTTATTCTGGTTTCTGGCTGGTTGTCTCACAGCTCGTCATTCTGAGGTGATGCTTAATTCAGCAGCATGTAAGCCCAGGCTAGAGTGACTCAGAGAGCGGTTCCTTTGGGCAGTAGAACAGAGATCATTGAGGAGCAAAGTTTTCCATGCAAGTTTCAACAGATTGGTTCAAAAACAATGCCTGCATTGCAAGGAACAGTAAACCACAACCAACGTCTGAGGAGAGTGGTTCGTTTCCTGACTGGATTCCTGGCTTTACATCCTGGTCCTCTTGGTAACTGTGTTAGATTTCATTATATTACTGCTGTTATATATTATGGGAGTCATTTTTATGGGCGAAATGAACACATAGTTTTATATAAATGAGAGATTTACATTGAACCAAAAGTCTATCTCCACTTACTTCACAATGCAATTTTTTTGCCTGGGCCTGGAATTGAATCTGTGTGTGTGTGTGTGTGTGTGTGTGTGTGTGTGTGTGTGTGTATGTAAGTGTGCACCACAGCACACATGGAGGTCAGAGCACAGTTTGCTGCAGTCACTTCTCTTCTTCCACCATGTGGGTGCTGGACACCCACTCAGGGCTGCAGCCTTGGAGTCAGGCACCTTTCTCCCTGAACCGTCTCCTTGACCCCTGCAGTTTTCACATATCTGAGTCATAAGATCACCTGAATTTCCAGGGCTGGAGAGATGGCTCAGGGTAAAGTGCTTGCTGAACAAGCATGAGGTCGTGAGTTCTGTCCCCAGAGCCCACTTAAAGTGACAGCAGAGAATCAACTTCTAAAAGCTGTCCTCTGACTTGCACCTGTGCACCATGGCACACGAGTGTGCACCCCACATTCACACACATACACGTGATACAGATAGATACATACAACAATAATAATAACAACAATTTTTTAAAACAGTCCCATTATTTTCTACTGTAATGTGTCCTATTTAAAATAAATAAAAACAAGTGAAAGAGGTCAAGGGAGCTAGCATGTCTCTTCTGCCTCATGGAGGCAGGGCTAGAAAGGTTCCATCTGCCAACCAGAAGACAAGCCTGTCCTGGAGGATGAACATGCCTCAGCTCGAAGGCCTGTGAGAAATACATTCTTATTACTTATAAGTTACCCGGTCCCTGGTATGAGAACCTGAACAGGATGGAACACAATTCAATAGGTATGTTCCCTCATCTTCACTAAGAGAACCCTAATTTAATGAGTGACAACATGTTTAGTTAAAATAATATGCATTAAAACACCCTGGCTAATGAGATCAAATGGAATCAGAAGTTGCTTGAAAACAAAACTCTTGTAAAGTTTTTCAAAGGAAACCAGAAAGAGAATAGGGAGACAACACCACGGAGAGAAAATGTTACAAAAGACACTGCTGAGCAAAGACTGCTGCCCCAACAGTAAGAAAATAAACCATCTGATCTAAAAGTGGGAAAAGTGCGCAAACCACGTGGACAGACACCACTAAAGAGGACACGCCGATGGTGGGCAAGCACGTGACGTGGCATTCTGTGTGGTCAGGGAACTGTGACCACGAACAGCAGGAAACTTACCACCCAAACTCTACCGCCACCAAGTGCTGACAGAGACACGAACAGGGAGTCTCCTCCATCGCTGGTGATAACACAATCAACCGTGGATGACAGTTAGTTCTTACAAAATTAGACACACTCTGGCTCTGTCACCTACCAAGGACACTTCTTGATGTTTACCCAATCATTTGAAAACTTAACGTCCACTCAAACCCTGAACACAGGTGTTTATTAAAGCAGACTTTTTTTTTTTTTCCAGAATTGCTCCAATATGGAAGCAATCATAATATCCAACTGGTTTACACCAATACATATATCTCGTCAAAGCACATTGTTATGTCACATATGGTTCCAACTTCTGAAAAGCCAAAAAATATGGAGAGATTGAAAGTATCAGTGGGGTGCATGAGCGGGCTTTGTGGAGCCCACTACCTGTGATGGGACACCTCGTGCAGCCTTGAGGCAGGGGGAGGGCTTGGACTTGCCTCTACTGGATGTGCCTCACCATGGGAGTCCTTGCCTTCTTGTGGGGGAGAGTGGGGGATGGGTTGGGAGGGAAGGCTTGGTGGGGGGCAGGAGGAGGGAAGAGGGGATCTTTGATTGGTGTGTAAAGTGAATGAAAACATTTTCTTAATAAAAAAAGAAAAAGAAAATATCAGTGGTTGTGAGAACCAGAAGTAAAGGTAGGAGAGCTGGTTATGTGAAACACAAATCTTGAGGCCAAGGAGTCTGTTTGTATAATATTACAGTGATGGTCACATATCAATGTATATTCATCAAAACCCATGGAAGATGCAACACTGAATTTGAACTCAAATGTAAAAGTATGGGTTGTGGGTGATGGGGGTATGCAGTGCTACCCCATTACTGTAACCTTTGATCTTTATGCACATACTACTCTGGTGTAGAATGTTAGTAGTGGGGGACAAGTCTGAGTGCATCAGGACAGGAGGTGTATAAGAAATCAGTACTTTCTGCTTAATTTCGCGGTGAATTTAAAACTGCTTTGCAGCTGGGCATGATGTCGCACACTTTTAATTCCAGGAATTAGGAAGGCAGAGCCACTTGGGTCTCGGAGAGTTTGAGTTCAGCCTAGTCAGCAGAGTGAGTTCCAGGACAGCCAGGGCTACATAGAAAGACCCTATCTCTTAGGGTTTCTGTTGCTGTGAAGAGACATCAAGACCACCGCAACTCTTATAAAGGAAGAACATTTAATTGGGTGGTGTACAGTTCAGAGGTTCAGTACGTTATCATCATGATATGACATGGTGGCATGCAGACAGACATGGTGCTGGAGAAGGAGCTGAGATTCCTACATCTTGACCCGCAGGCAACAGGATGTGGGTGTGGCCTGAGCGTATATGAGACCTCAAAGCCTACCCCCATAGTGACACACGTCCTCCAACAAGGTCATAACTATTGCAACAAAGCCATATCTCCTAATAGCGCCACTCCCCGTGAGCTTATGGGGGCCATTTTTATTCATACTACCTACACCCAGTCTCAAAAAAAGAAAACAAAACAAGACAAAAATCTGGGCTGGTGGGATGGCTCAGTAGGCAAAGACATTTGCTGCCAAACCTGAGGACTTGAGTTCAACCCCTGGTACCCACACAGCAGAAAGAGAGAACCAACTCCAAGTTGTCCTCTGACCTTTACAGGCATACCACGGCACAAGTGCACCCAGCCCCTGATACACACACGCACGCACGCACGCACGCACGCACGCACGCACAATAAATGCAATTTAAATCTTTAAGATAAAGTAAAATCTGTTAAAGAAAGAAAAAAGACAGCAATATTAGGGTAAAATATTCTCTTTAAATCCAATGAAAGCTTTTAATGGCAAAGCAAGAGTGTGGACTCTTCTGACAGGCTCTCGGGCCTTTCTCTGCTGCCACCGGAAGCCTAGACAGAGGGGAAATAAAGCAGCTGTTCTGGGATTCCAAGGCAAAGAGTCTGCTGAGCAGGAAAGCACAAGGCCCCAGTCGCGGTGTTAGTTTCCTGCAGCTGCGTAAGAACATTCCAAAACCAAAATGACTCAAAGCAGCAGAAGTGTAGGCCCTCAGGTCTCGGGCCTTCCTCACCCCCTATGGTGGCTTGAATGGGAATGACCCCCATAGACCAAGTTTGAGTACTTGGTCCCAAGCTGGTGGAATTGTTTGGGAAGGATTAGGAGGTGTGGCCTTGTTGGAAGAAGTGTGTAGGTGAGAGTGGACTTTCATGCTGTTTCCAGTGAGTTCTCTCTGCCTCCTATTGAGGGTTGGAGGTCTGAGCCCTCAGCTGCCGCTGCAGCAGTCTGCCACCATGCCTTCGCTCAGCTATCATAAACTCTGAACTCTCTGGAACTGTAAGTCCAGCTAAACTCTTTCTTTTGTGACTTGCCCCAGTCACGGTGTTTTATCTCAGCAATAGAAAAGTAATGAAGACATACTCAGAAGACAGTCTTGGGTGTTTTGCTGTGACGCAGCCTCTGCCTCCATGTTCAGACAGCTGTCTTTGTCTCTGCTTCTAATTTTCTTAAAGTACATCACCCTTGGATGAGGAAGTGGCCTGGATCTGGAACACTGGCCTAGCACACACAAGGCCCTGGGGTTTGATCTCCAGCACTACATAAACCAGGTGTACTGATAATGAGAATTTAATCCAACACCTGGGAGGTAGAGAAGGGGGAATCAGGAGTTCAAGGTCATCCTACATAATAAATTCAAGACCAGCCTAAGATACATGAAACCCTGCTCAAAAAACAAAGACAAAAACACCCATTGCACTGAATTCGGGCCCACTTTTCTGACCCTACTGTGTGTAGCTTACATCTGAAAATAGTACCCTATTTTCAAAGAAATGTCACATTCATAGGAACCCAAGAATAGGACTCCAACATAACTTCTGTTTATAGTGTGTGTGAGAGAGGGGGGGTATACATGTGTGCAGTGTGGGGGCACAGCCCCATGTGCCATGGTATACATGTGTGCAGTGTGGGGGCACAGCCCCATGTGCCATGGTATACCTGTGTGCAGTGCGGGGGCACAGCCCCATGTGCCATGGTATACATGTGTGCAGTGTGGAGGCACAGCCCCATGTGCCATGGTATACATGTGTGCAGTGCGGGGGCACAGCCCAATGTGCCATGGTATACATGTGTGCAGTGCGGGGGCACAGCCCCATGTGCCATGGTATACCTGTGTGCAGTGTGGGGGCACAGCCCCATGTGCCATGGTATACATGTGTGCAGTGTGGGGGCACAGCCCCATGTGCCATGGTATACATGTGTGCAGTGTGGGGGCACAGCCCCATGTGCCATGGTATACATGTGTGCAGTGCGGGGGCACAGCCCCATGTGCCATGGTATACATGTGTGCAGTGCGGGGGCACAGCCCCACGTGCCATGGTATACATGTGTGCAGTGCGGGGGCACAGCCCCACGTGCCATGGTATACATGTGTGCAGTGCGGGGGCACAGCCCCACGTGCCATGGTATACATGTGTGCAGTGCGGGGGCACAGCCCCACGTGCCATGGTATACATGTGTGCAGTGCGGGGGCACAGCCCCACGTGCCATGGTATACATGTGTGCAGTGCGGGGGCACAGCCCCACGTGCCATGGTATACCTGTGTGCAGTGTGGGGGCACAGCCCCACGTGCCATGGTATACCTGTGTGCAGTGTGGGGGCACAGCCCCATGTGCCATGGTATACATGTGTGCAGTGTGGAGGCACAGCCCCATGTGCCATGGTATACATGTGTGCAGTGTGGAGGCACAGCCCCATGTGCCATGGTATACATGTGTGCAGTGTGGGGGCACAGCCCCATGTGCCATGGTATACATGTGTGCAGTGTGGGGGCACCGCCCCATGTGCCATGGTATACATGTGTGCAGTGCGGGGGCACCGCCCCATGTGCCATGGTATACATGTGTGCAGTGCGGGGGCACAGTCCCATGTGCCATGGTATACATGTGTGCAGTGCGGGGGCACAGTCCCATGTGCCATGGTATACATGTGTGCAGTGCGGGGGCACAGTCCCATGTGCCATGGTATACATGTGTGCAGTGCGGGGGCACAGTCCCATGTGCCATGGTATACATGTGTGCAGTGCGGGGGCACAGTCCCATGTGCCATGGTATACATGTGTGCAGTGCGGGGGCACAGTCCCATGTGCCATGGTATACATGTGTGCAGTGCGGGGGCACAGTCCCATGTGCCATGGTATACATGTGTGCAGTGCGGGGGCACAGTCCCATGTGCCATGGTATACATGTGTGCAGTGCGGGGGCACAGTCCCATGTGCCATGGTATACATGTGTGCAGTGCGGGGGCACAGTCCCATGTGCCATGGTATACATGTGTGCAGTGCGGGGGCACAGTCCCATGTGCCATGGTATACATGTGTGCAGTGCGGGGGCACAGTCCCATGTGCCATGGTATACATGTGTGCAGTGCGGGGGCACAGCCCCATGTGCCATGGTATACATGTGTGCAGTGCGGGGGCACAGCCCCACGTGCCATGGTATACATGTGGAGACAAAGGGCAGCTTCCAGGCTTTGCCTCACAGCTTGTTGTTCCTGCTGTGTCAGCTCGGCTGGCCCAGGAGCTCGCAGGGATTCTCCTGTCTCTAACCCCCTTTCAGGGCAGACACACTGGCATCACATATGCCACCAGATCCAGCTTCACGTGACTTCTGAATTTAATCCAACACCTGGGAGGTAGAGAAGGTTGGATTAAATCCAAAGTTGCGCTTTTTTTTTTTTTAAACTTTCCCCAACTTTAATTTTTTTAAAAAAGAAAAAAACCAGTGGAGGTAATCTCTAGAACATGGTGAGTCTACTTGGATGCCTCCTTTTTATGTGACATTTGATTTCAAAAACGCCTGACGGTGTACGCGGTTCCCATCACACTAAGCAGGCGAGAAGCTGAAATCCGATGTGCTCGTCTTCCATCTTCCCCAGTCTGCGGTCTGCCTTTGGGTCGGCAGTGACGGCCTGAACGGCTACTACGGCTTCGTTAATCTTTGTGAGGAGCCCTCTGAGCTCTTCCGTGTGCAGCCACTGCAGGCTCTGAGCGGCTTCGTTAAGAACTGCGTCTCCTGGGTCAAAGCCGAGACTGTTTGTCTAAAGCAACAGGTAAGCCCTCTTCTGCTTGATTTTGCTTTAGCAACTGCATCCTGTGCTAGATGCTCCTGAACGAAAACTACGAATTGCCTCAAGCATTACCAAGCAATTGTCATGACGCTGAATCTGAAGGAGGTTAGCCAGAGCCATGCCACCAGCCTTAAAATCGGGCTTGTGTCCAGCTTAATCAACAGCTCTGCATTTTCAGCTGCGTTCTCAGTGTTTTCCCTATTATCAGGTACTAAGTCCTTGTATTTTCAGCATATCTCCATATTTAAGCCCAACAGCCAAGCCAAGAAGCCACTCAATCGCTTCTTGCCCATCCTGAATCTTGAAAGAACAGGTAACATCTCTGAACTACTCAGAACTTGGGCCAGCTGCTGCTGTGGATGTTTCTCAAGTTACCTCTGTCTTTGGTCCTGTAGTGTCTGATTTTCTTCTGGCCTTTGAGCCAAACAATAAAGGTTCTAAATTCTGTTTCATCTTTACATTTGAAGCTTGTAGTAGTTCAGGGCTGTAAGCTTTCATCATAGCATGGTCCCCGCTGCTTGCACTCGCCGCCTGGGCCTCCACCGGGACAGGAGAAGTGGGGTGAGGTAGGCCAAAGTTTTTTTAAGGGTTCACAGTTCAACTCAAAATGGTCCTGGTGGCATTCTGAACTGCTTAGCCACAGCTGAAATTTATGCGTCTGAACTTATACAAGAGAAAACAAAGTCCTCGGTTTGTTTAAGTCTTTGTTCATAGTGTGGAATTCATTTCCTTGCTGAAGTTGTCATTTCTGTGAGTGGGCTCTGAGAATTAGAAGGCAGTCAGCCACGTGGAGCCATCTATTCAGAGGACAATCTGTTACTTCTGAAGGACAGAGACCATTATTCTCTTACTTGGGAGTGGCAGGGATGGGTGTGGACTTCTGCTCAGCTAAGGTTTTTCTAGTCATAATTTAAAGATCAAAACTGTTTTCAAACTAAAGCTTGCCAGAATCTGAAAAGGTCAGTGGCCATGTATTCAGCAGCCAAACATAGGTCCTTCCCCTGCCTTAGACTCACAGCCATCTCAGATATATCTTCATTAGTCACCAGCATACCTCAGTGACTAAGACTACAAATGCAGCCATTGTGCTTTTATTACCAGAAGTGCAGTGTGCTTGTCCAACACAATCATGTTCAGTTTTATGGCGCTATCTTTCTGCCAGGTGCGGGGCTTGGACACATGGTCAGCAGCCAACGCTGAAATGTGTCTGCAGCTCGAGGGTGTTCTTAGGAGTCCACAGACTGCATTTGTGGCAGTCATAACGGAGAACTAACTGTGATTCATCCAGCAGATGCACAGGCTCCAGCAGCGAGGACCCAACACTATGCCTTCACCTCTGCTGATCCCAGAGCCCTGGGGGTGCACATCCCTGTGCTGCATTCCATAAACGCTGTCACCAGAGGAAGGCTGGGTCCCCTCACTTGCTTTTATGAAAAATGAGAACTGAACGTTAAGTTCACAGTTTCCATCTTTCCTTCATTTCTTCCCCAAAATATTTATTCAGTGCCAGTCTTGTGCCAGGCTAAATGAAGACGCCGGAAACCAAATAAATAAGGTACTATCCCTGCCTCTAATTTGAAAATAGAAAATTTAAAAGGTAGTAACTGCTGAGATTTGCTTAACGATGGAGCATCCAGGTGAAATCCTATCTGTACTAATGGCATCAAAGTTGAAGTGAGGGCCAGCAAGAGGGCTCAGCTGGTAAGGGTAACGCAGGCCTGGTGACCTGAGTCTGATCCTTAGAACCGGCATGGCGGAATGGGAGAACCGGCATGGACTAGACGTCTTCTGTCTTCCGCACATATACACACACTACATAAGTAAACCAATGTAAAAAAGTGGAAGCAAAATTGTCTGAGAACAACAGGGGCTAATGGGAAAGAGGGAGAAGAGGCAGAGCAGTGGGTGGGGGCAAGTATGCTTGAAGTGCTTCATAACCCTGCATAATTAAAATGATAACACCAGAGAGAAAGGGCTATTGGGACATCACACAGGCAAAGGAAGTTCCTGCTGTTAGTGGTGTTGAGGTTAAGATCTGGGGTCTGTACACTAGGAACAGGCAGGTAGGCATATGCAGTGCTCTGCAAGGGAACACAGGACATATGTGGTGATCTATACAGAGTTGGATGTGGTGGGAAATGTCAACAAAATGAGTGAAATCTGGTCGTGTTATGAAGGTGTTGGAAGATGACTGAAGTTGGAGTCAGATACTTCTAATGTTAGATGTGTTTAGAAAGCTATCTCAACAAAAGCACGTGTAAAAGATAAGAACAGATCAAGAGAGGGCTGGCAAGATGGCTCAGAAGGGCTTGCCTTTAGGGGCTTGCCACAAAGCCTGACTGAGTTTGGTCCCCAGAACCAACACAGCAAAATGGGAGAACAGACATCTGCAAGATGTTCTCTGCCTTCCACACATGCTGCACAAATGTATGAATGCACACACACACACACACACACACACACACACACACACACACAAAATAAGTTAAAAAATAAAAAGAGCAAGGAGTCAGTTGAGGAACTAACCATGAGAAAGTGTGGCAGTGATGGCATGGACTGAGGTCATGAGTCCTTTCACAATGCTGTAGTTGCCATGGATAACCTTGACCAGGAGGAGCTAAGCATTTGGTGCTCCAGGAAGCAAGCTGAAAATCTTGAGTGAGTCATCATACTTCTCATGGTTTACACTCATCACAAACATAGGGGCCTCAGCAGAAAGGGCAGACACAATGGCTCTGTTGGCTCCACTCTTCAAGTGAGCCCAGCCTTCTCCATCGTAGTGAAGACACCAGTAGACCCTACAACATACTGGGCACCAGCATCACCTCATTTGATATTGTCAGGATCTCATTCCTGGGAGATGGTGATGGTCTTCCCATTGATGACAAGTTCTGAGTTCTCAGCCTTGACTGTTCTGTTGAACTTGCCATGGGTAGAGTCAGACTGTAACATATAGACCATGTAGTTGAAGTCAACGAAGGGGTCATTGATGGAAACAATACCCACTTTGCCAGAGCTGAAGGAAGCCCTGGTAACCAGGTGCCAAATATGGCCAAATTGTTCACTCCGATCTTCACCAACAATGTCTCAACATGTATGAGAAGATACAGCTGTCTATAGAATAGGGAGGAGCAGAGAGCTGCTTTCAAATTTTTAAAAGCAGATTTACTTTAGAAATTGGATATTAATGGAAATGAGTTCAAAAAATGTGTGGCCTATAAGTCATTGTATGTGAATCAATAGTTCTCAATTTTTCTTTTTCTCAAGTTCTTTGAGACTCTCACCAACTCCTGTGCCTCAATTCCAAACAATATTCCTCTTTTTGTTTGTAGAAAATGGGGGAGGGGTAGTGATAGATTGGATCCCAAAAGAATGCCAGAGTTGTGGAACCCACACAGAGTCTCCAAGTAACAAGAGCTATTGGGGTCTAGCCCCAGACAACTCTTTCCCAGAGTCCAGACGAGACACTACAAGGGACTGGTATCTAATCTGAGTGATAATAAATGAATCTACATACACCATGCTCTTTCAGTCCATTCACTTGATTCTTCTAAATCAATTCTACAAGTGCTGTGGGGGTACCAATTTATATACACTTACAAGCTGTAATTCTTTGACAATACAATTTGAGGCTTTCAGGGTCATAGAGAGAGGTGATAAGATCCACACAAAGAGAAGTAATTGTCAGCTTTCATTTACAACCCAAAAGGGGAATGACTAATAGTCAACTAAGGACTAAAATCAGTTAAGAGATCTAAAAAGGAATTTATGTGCTCAGACTATAGTCTTAGAAGTGGCTAGGTAAAATGTTAGGAGTCTACATGTCAGTATAAGTCACTAATAAAGTAAAACTGTCTTTTATTCCTTCAGCACCATTCCTCCCCAGTGGTGCCATTTTCTGGCAGGGCAGGGAAAGTGTTCTCAGTAGCTAGGCAACCTGCATTACAATAAGTAGCACTTGGTTGATAAAAGCACTTTAGCTCTGAGTTAATAGCTAAAGGGGGAATCTTTGGAACTAAGGATAACACCTGGGCTATAGGAATAAAAGAGGAGAATTTAAGCTTAATTTGCACAAGAAATGAAGCTTGGCACCTATCATCTGCCTGGCCTAGGTGATTGTCTCATAGGGTCAGTGGAAATATTGACTATCTCAGGAACTAGCAGATGGCTGAATACCAACCTAGTAACAGCAAGCAGTAAATCTGTTAAATTAGGGTCTTGTGTTAATAAACTGGGGTGAAGGTAAGGAATTAAGGATTTAAGGTTAGTGAGGTTATCTTCTCTTATCTGTTGGTAAGATGAGCTCAGGGCACACTAATGCTTATCTATCTGCAATCTGAATGCTTATCTATCTGTAGTCTGTCCTTGGATGTTGAGAAATATCTCAGAACAAATACTTTCGTCCGGAGATGGCCCTGGCCACATGTTTGCTAATGAAGATAATTACAGGAAGGCAGACTCTAAGTCCGTGCTACAAAGAGGAACAAAGGCTTGATTATGGGAAAGGAGTCTTGACTGTGTGACTGTTATCAAACACAACTGGGGAATGTTATCCAAATACCTCAATAGTATATGGGAAGTTGTGCCCAATAAATGATCAACCACACTGTCATAAGTTATTAGAAAAGAATCAAATAGGAAAGCTACAATAGCACACAAGAAATTCACTGCAGAAAACAGCTAATATATTCAAAAACTCTTTGAGTCTTGATTAATTACACATTACCAAGCACAGCTCTCAATGACTGATAGATACAGCATCAGAGACTACCAGCCAAATCCATTCCCTACTTTGTATATACAAGGCACCTAACTAGGTTGCATTTCCCAGCCTTCTTTGCAGTTAGGTATAGCAACATGGCAACAGACATCAAAAATACATGAGTCAAAATAATGAGTGACACACCACTGGGTTAAGTCCTCCACACTGTCCCCTTTCTTTGAGCTGAAAACACAGTTGTGATTGCAAGCCAGTAGCTAAATATGCTACCTTTGGGAATGTCTTGGGGACACAGAAAAGGAACCTGGGTCCTATGTGGCCACATGGAGCAGAGTTGCCGATCCATTTGTCCTGGACTAATGTGCAGGTTTACACTGCTCCTGTTATAGCAGACCTGCCTTTGCCCCCAAAAAATGCAATGTTGTTTTCCATAACTACTTCATTTTTGCAATGTCATCTTTCACATGTATAAGCATTTAAAATAGCTACAATTTCCATACATGTGTTATGCTGGATAGTTTTATGTCAACTTGACACAGGCTAAAGTAATCTAAGAGGAGAGAACCTCAACTAAGAAAATGCTTCCATAATATGGGGCAGTAAACAGTCTGTAGGGCATTTTATTAATTAGTGATTGATGGGGGAGGGCCCAGCTCATTGTGGGTGGTACCATCCCTGGGTTGGTAGTCCTGGGTTCTATAAGAGAGTAGTCTGAGCTAGCTATAGAGAGCAAGTGAGTAACACTCCTCATGGCCTCTGCATCAGCTCCTGCATCCAGATTTCTGCCCTGTTTGAGTTCCTGTCCCAGCTTCCTTCTGTGATGGACTACAATGTGGCGGCATAAACCAAATAAGCCTTTTCCTCCCCAACTTGCTTTTTGGTCACGGTGTTTCATCACAGCAATAGAAACCCTAACTAAGACATTTGCAGTCTGTTAATTTCATTTTCATATCACAATTACATTCTAGCATTCAAACATTGTCCTCAAGGGTCTTAGGAGATGGCTCAGTAGCATTTGTTATTCAAGAATGAGGACAAAAGTTCACATACCCACATCCCATATAAATGTTGGGTGGACATGGCAGCCCACTTGTAATTCCAGCACTCAGAAGGCAGGAGATGGTGGTGGTGGTTTGTGTGTCCTCAGAATAATCTAGCCAGCTAGACTAGCCATATGGGTGAGCTCTGGGTTCAACTGAGAGACCCTGCATCAGTGAATAAGGTGGATAATATTAAGGAAGAGTCTAGACATCAACATCAAGCCTCTATATGCATGTATACACATCATCCTTATACACACAAACAAGCATTGTACATACACACACCACATACGTACCCATGCAATAAATAAATTCTAATTAATTTAAAAGTTATCTTTATTTGCTTTTAAATCTAAATTGCTCATATGAATCTGTACAATGAAAGACAGGCTCTTGAGGTTCTCTTTTGATTAATGACTCAGTCACATGCAGTGGTCAGAGAAGGTTGGAGATTGTAGTGACTCTTCTGTGGAGTCACCAGTGAGGCCAAGTCTCCCTCGCCCAGCAATAACTCTTCCTAAAACAACCCAACTTCTTCAATGGAAGCTGAGACCATTCTAAAAGCATCCAGAATTTTCTTGATGACCAGATTCCCATTGTGATTCTTCCCTTCATAGCCAAACAATGTAACCTTTTGATTTTCTGTCATCTGAAATATTTGTGATCTTGGGTCCTTGAAAAGCCCAGCAGGAAATAAGTCCAGTGTAGCATCATTTCAAGATAATAGATGTTAAAATATTCTAGATAAGATGGTAATGATGACAGGAAAAGCATTTAGGGGTTGGGGATTTAGCTCAGTGGTAGAGCGCTAGCCCTGGGTTCGGTCCTCAGCTCAAAAAAAAAAAAGAAAAAAGAAAGAAAAAAAGAAAAGAAAAGGAAAGAAAAAGCATTTAAGCAACTACAGTACACAAAGCATTGTCTTACCATCCCTCCCCTGAAGTAAGTTCTCATGGCTAACATTTAGTGTCAGCTTGACTGGATTTAGAGTCACCATGGAAACAGACCTCTGGGTGTGTCTATGAGGGTGTTTTCCGAAAGGTTTCACTGAAGCAGGAAGCCCCTCCCTGGGTGTCGGTAGTACTAACCCATTGGCTGACATCCTGGACCAAATAAAAGGAAAAAGTGAGCTAGACACCAGCACTCACTTGTCTCTGCTTTGTGACTGCAGATACTGTGTGACCTGCTGCCTCAAGCTTCCTGCAGCCAGCATGGGTTGTGCCCTCAATTCTGAGCCAGAATAACTCTGCTTTTCTTTCTTCCTCTCTTCCTCTTTCTTTTCTTGCTTTCTTTTCTTATTTTTTATTTGTTTGTTTGTTTGTTTTTCGAGACATAGTTTCTCTGTGTATCCCAGGCTGTCCTGGAACTCTCTCTGTAGACCAGGCTGGCCTTGAACTCAGAGATCTGCCTACCTCTGCCTTGGCCTCTGCTTCTGCTGGGATTAAAGGCATGCACCACCACTACCCAGCCCCTACGTTTCTTATGCCAGGCATAAAACTAAACAATAAAAATTCATGGCCAACAACAACAAGATCTACAGTATAGAAGTGGATTTTATCTGGGCATCTTGGAAGGAGAAAGGAATTTAAACTATTGAGGAACAGAGAGAGGAAAGAGAAGAGAAGGAGTCAACATATACAGAATAAGAGCAGTGCTCACCTTTTCCCCCCATTCCCATTTCTCAACCTCTAGAAACAACTATTACTAAATGTCCTCAGCTGTGTTGAATGCCTACTCCCCAACGGTAACTTTAGAAACATTGCGGGGTCTGTCTAGGGGAAGTGGGTCACTGGGGGCATAATCTTGAAAGTTATAGCTGCTCTCTTCTACCCTCTCTCCCCGTTCACTGTGAAATGAACAGTGACAGTCACATGCAGCCAGCATGATGTCCTGTCTTACCACTGGCCATAATCATGGGCTATGAGCCTGTAACTTTTGGAACCAGGAACCAAAATAAACTCTTGGACCTTGTAAGTAGCTTTCATCAGGTATTTGTCCCAGCAACACAATGTCTAACTAGCTGAGTCATCTTCCTCTGGGATGTTTCAGACAAAAAGGTGTCTGCCTCCCATGTGAACCTGAGTCGGGCTCTTGGCTGCTGCTCCTATAAGTCACTTGTTCCTACGCATTGCCTTCAGTTCAGTGGTGATCCTTTACCTCAGCGGTGACAAAATGACAATGGCCTCCATGAAAGGATGAAAGGCCATGCTTCCTTTTGTTTCTTTTCTCCTTAATACAAACAAAAACACAGAGCTTGGGCTTAAGACAGCTCAGTGGTTATGAGCACTGGCTGCTCTTCCAGCAGGCCCGGGTTTGATTCCCAGCACCCAAATGGCAGCTCAAATGGTGTTTAGCCCAAGTTCCAAGGGATCCAAACATTATATCATAGAAACAATACTTTCAAAGATGGAAAGTATTAGGGGATATTAAACAAGAATTTCCTAACTATGATGTTTCCTGTTGAAATTCCCCTGTCTGCAGATTATGCCCAAACGTTTTGGATTCATTTTTCTACTTCCAGGCACTCTCCAGAAGTCGATCTGTACTTCAGCAATGAAGTCTTCCTCACCAAGCAAATGAGCCATCTACATTGAAGGCCACTATTGGTTGTGTGAACATGAAGAAGCAGCTTTGTTCCTTTGGGCCAGGTTGAACTGGTAGACAGGCCTCCTCTTTATTACATCTGTTAGGGAGAGGATGACTAAAGCATGCCAACAGAGGAAACACCAAAACTAACATGCCAGATGTGCCCACTGATGCAGCAGCAGCACAAATGGTATGGGAGCAACCGATCACTCTCTTGCTGGATTTAAAGCCCCCTCCATAAGACAGAACTCATGCCTAGTGCATTAGCTGAGACAAAAACTCATAGGTGGGTAAGTCATAGACCCTACGGGAGAAGTTAGTGCCGTTATTTCACTAAATGGATATAATAATAAACTGTCCCTTAAGTTCTCATATCCATAGATCAGTGCGTCTCTCAACCTTCACCAGAGAAGCTTCTTTTTGCAGTAGATGATAATTAATTACAGAGGCCCACAATTGGTCAACATGTAGAAAATAAGAGAGTATAGTGCTCAGCTCTAAATAGGTCATTTATATCACAGCCCTACATCCAAGGCTCAGAGATTATCATGGAAGAGAGAATGAGAAGTTTGTAAGAGCTAGGGATAGTGAATATCTGCAACAAAACCGTATTTGTCAGTCATGATAGGGTCACTGCATATGAGAACCCACAAATATGACTGCTGCATAGATCTGAGCGAAACTGAGCCAGTGTAAAGCCCAGCATGGAGGAGGGTGGGTGGGGCTCATGAATTCTCACCCCAAGCATATTGGGGGACTTTTAAGGCAACTCTATGTAGTTAAAAGGAGGTTTATTTTGGGGTAACCTACAGCCAGTAAAGGGTTGGTTACAGGATTTGGGAGAGTTGAGGTACAGTCCAGTGGGGTACTCTGGAGAACTATGCTCGGTCTACCATCCAGCATCCAGGATCACAAGGAACCAAGAAAGCCACCATGTCTGGATCCTAGGTCGTAAGGGCTCCAGTCTCGGACCCACCCCAGGGGCAAGTCATAGGTAGGCATGGCAGTTACCAGAAGCCTCACTAGGGGTAGTACTTCCAGGTGAAAGCTGGAACAGCTACCCACTACATCTCTACCTTTTGTCTAAATAAGAAAGTTCTAAACCTAATATAAAACTATATGCAGTAGAAATGATTATCAAATATTGTCCAGAAGGAATAAGGGATAATGACCTAGACAAGATGGAACTACAACCAACATGAACAACATCAAACAAGAGACACATACTAAAATCCAGAGAAGTCTGGAGCATGGGTAAATGGCATGTTACAGAGATCATCCCAAAAGGTGTCCTATCCTAAAGAACCTAAATCTAATACTTAATATGCTCTAGCCAAGATACAAGAAGATTGTAACTATAACTGTTAGTCTTCAATCCCATCAAAGACCTGAGAAGGAATATAATGATACCTGAGAAACAGGAGAAGGACACAAGCAACTTTTGGGAGTCTTGCAAGAGTAGACAGAGACAGCTGGCAGCCTGGACATTCACCTAAAGTTTCTCAGCATTGCTGGTGCATTCTAATTGGCTACAGGCCTAGAGTATCTGACAGACCATTTTACTGTCAGCAGTCAAGGCAAGGGCAGTTCTTTGCCCAGTAGGCCACTTTGTGCCAAGAAGAAGACAAACTTCCAAATGGAAATGTCTCAGAAGCCCAACATTCTCTTGGAATCAGAACAGTGCTGCCAGGAGCAATTGTGTCTCATGTCAACAGAATTCCAAGTTATCAAAACATTTAAATGCCATATTCTTTAGGTCTATGAAGTGTTTGAAGATTACCTATCCATCTGACATATGTTTCTGTAAGTCTGGATAACCTAACTAACATAACTATACAGATGACAAGCATAGGTGACTATAAATCTATTATGTCTTATCTACCTAGATAACCTAAGGACTAAGGCTTCATGTAAACAAGGTAAACAGTCTGTAACAAATGTACAGTAAAAGGACAGTGACCTCAAACTTGTGACAATACACAAAATAGTTAAAGCAGAGGTAGGAATGTATAGTACAATACGCAATATGACAATAATTCTAAATATGTATCAATATACCAAATATCCTAAACAGAGGTAGAACATATATACAGTATGACAAATATAATTTTACATTTGTATCAATATACAAAACATTTCAAATAAGAGTAGAAACAGCCGGGTGGTGGTGGCGCACGCCTTTAATCCCAGCACTCGGGAGGCAGAGCCAGGCGGATCTCTGTGAGTTCAAGGCCAGCCTGGGTTACCAAGTGAGTTCCAGGAAAGGCGCAAAGCTACACAAAGAAACCCTGTCTCGAAAAACCAAAAAAAAAAAAAAAAAAAAAAAGAGTAGAAATATATGTACATTACAACAAATATGGTTCTGTATTTGTATCAATATACAAATTATCTGGAATAGGAGTATAAAAATAGTTTACATTTGTATCAATATACAAGAATCCATGACAGTGCAATTTATCTAAGGCTGATATTTTACTTAATTAGTTTATAAGTATATACAATAATCTGCCTTAATATCCTATACCTATCCAGTCCCCTTTTTTTTTCTTTTAAGGGGAATACTGAGTCCAATGTTTTCTTCCACCCCCTCAACCTATAGCCATTATCCATAACCCTCAGAAACATGAAAACTTTGGGAAAAGAGGATGTTGTTTTCTTAGAATTGCTTCCTGCTGTTCAGGGGGCAATTGTGTCTCTGTGGGGCCCTGTAAGAAAACTCAGATAGTTAAGTCTCAGTTGGACTAACTGTAGATTCTGCAGCCAGTCTCAGAGGTATGGGTAAGGTTGTCTGAGATTCTGGCTAGATGTATAATATAATGAACCATCTTGTAATGGAATTATCTTGGAGAGTTTTCAGTTCAAGGTTGATTGTTGAGTAATGTTTATGAGTACCATGGCATCATTCTGGACTGGGTAGAGTTGTTGCTGTGGGGCCCCATCTTCCTTCTGGAGACTTCAGAGATTGCTATTGGAAAAACTTGTTTTTTACTGTGAAAAGCTTGAACATTATTAATGTCAAAATGGAAAGTTTGGATTTAAAGATAACATGACTTATAAGAAAGGATTCCAAGAAATCAAGAATAAGCATGAAGAGAAGTAGAATCTTGACAATGGTCCCTTTTTATTGGTTTTTTTCTGTCCCACATCAGACAGCTCTTCTGATATGAGACAGAATCTCTCAACTTTTTCTTTTATCAATATGCTTGGATTTAGAGAAGGAGGAAGCCAAATTCCAACTCCAAAGCCAGCTTGGTGTATAATTGAATTGGAACCACAACTTTTCTAGAGTTAAAGAGATATAGATGTTAGGCAGTGAGATATTACCCTGTGTAGATTGGTAACAATAGATTATTTCTTTGTGCTATAGACATCTGGATATCCAAGGCCTTATGATTTCTGGAAGATGGGTATTTCCATTATCCTGGAAAGACAAAAACAGAAACCTGCCCCAACCCTTGTTTATTAAATTTCTCTTACAGCTTATAGAGATGTCACATCAGTGGATGAGGATTTACTTCTCCTCATCAAGGGGTTTCTCCTGTTCTAATCAAATTTTTATTAATTCTGTTCTTATCCATAGCTTTTCTTCTCCTGTAGAAATAAGCAAAACCCTTTCCCCAATGTAGGATGTTTCCTGGTTTCCTTTCTGAGGTCAACACATCTTTGAAGTAAACCGGTTGGTTTAGCTCAGGAGTTTTGTCTATCATCCAATGTCTCCACAGCTGTTGTTCCTTTCTCATCAGCATTGAGAAAATTGAAGGTTAATAAAGCACTATGCAATCTATTTCTAGTAGTCATTGTTACCTGTTGCTGTTTATTTAGCATCTCCTTTAAAGTTCAATTGGGTCTTTCTATGACTGCGTGGCCTGTGGGATTGTGTGGTATACCTGTAACATGCTTTATATTGTAATAAGCAAAAAAACTGTCTCATTTTATTGGAGACATATGCTGGGGTATTGTCTGCCTTAACTTGTACAGGTATTCCCATGACAGCCATAACTTCTAATAGGTGTGTAATCACAGAGTCAGCCTTTTCAGAACTCATAGGAGTTGCCTGCTGGAATCCTGAATAGATGTCAATGGTATGATGTACATACTTTAATCTTCCAAATTCTGCAAAATGAAACACATCTAACTGCCAAATTTCATTTCTTTGTATACCTTTTGCATTGCTTCCTGCAGGTAATGGAGTTTGGTTATAGAAGGAACAAGTAGGACATTTTTAAAAATAATAACTTTGGTTTGTTGCCAAGTGATGGAGAAATCCTTCTTCAAACCTTTGCTATTTGCATGGTGTTTCTTATGAAATTCTGAGGCTACTGGCATGTTACCTATTATGTAACTGATCAATCTCACTATTACCTTGTGCTAGAGTTCCTGGCAGACCCATATGGGATCTGATATGTGAGATATATATGATGTTCCCTATTTCTGATGACTTCCTGCAATTATATGAATACTGAAATTAATTCTGTATTATCAGGAATAAATTCAGCGGTTTCAATATGTAAAACAACTCTCTCTGCATATTGAGAGTCAGTGACTATATTGAGGAGTTCTGTTAAGTCCATCAGTACCATAAGAATGGCGTACAGTTTTGCCTTTTGTACAAAGTTGTATGAACTTTGAACCACTTTACTTAAGTCTCCTGATTTGTATCCTGCTTTCCCTGATTTATTTGTGTCAGTATAGAATGTAGGGACTCCAGAAATTGGCTTTTGTCATACAATGTGAGGAAGGATGTATTCAGTCTTCTTTATGAATTCTATTCTCTTGCTTTTGGGATAACAGTTGTTAATCTCTACCAAAAAGTTACTGCAGGCTCTCTGCCAGTATTCATTATCTTTCCATAGTGAGGAAATTGCCTCATTAGTTAAAGGTACTATAATTTCTGCTGGGTCCATTCCTGTCAACTGGCAATGTCTTAATTTTCCTTTTTGAATCAAATCAGAGATCTTTTCTATATAAGTCTTTAACTTCTTACTTGGTTTACATGGTAGAAATATCCATTCCAATATAATGTTTCCCTCTGCATCAAAATACCTGTGGGGGAATGTCTCGAGGGGAATATGACCAGAATGTATTTAAGTTCTGGATCCACATGAGCCACATGTGCTTCTCAAATTGTCTTTTCTACTAGAGCCAATTCCTTCTTGGCTTTGGCTGATAATTCTCTTGGACTATTTAATTCTTTGTCCCCTTTTAAAGTATTAGCCAAATTTTGTAGTCCATCTTTGGGTATTCCCATGATACCCAGTAAGTTGGAAATGCTTCCTAACAATTTTTGAAAATCATTAAGAGTCTTCAATTGATCTCTCCTTAATTGTACCTTTTGGGTTCTAATTTTCTGTAGCTCTATCTTATATCCTAAGTAATTAATAGACTCTCCTCTTTATATTTTTTTTCAGGAGCAATTTGCAGTCCCTAGCGAGGCAAAACTTTTTTTACTTCTTCAAACATGTTTTCTAATGTATCTAACTTTGGATCAGCTAATAGGATATCATCCATATAATGATAAAATTATAAATTGTGGAAACTTCACACGAATTATCTCCAATGGTTTTTGCACAAAATATTGACACAGGGTAGAGCTGTTTAACATTCCCTGTGGGAAGACCTTCCATCGATATCTCTTGACTGCCTGGGAATTGTCATAATTAGGCACTGTGAAGGCAAATTTTTCTCTATCATTTTCTTGTAAGGGTATGGTAAAGAAAATCTTTTATGTCAATAACTATTATAGGCTATTCCTTAGGTAGCAGAGTGGGCAAGGGCATCCCAGTCTGTAGGGAGCCCATAGGCTGAATTACTTTATTAATAGCTCTCATATCTGTCAGCATTCTCCAATTATCAGACTTTTTTTTAATAACAAATATAGGAGAATTCCAAGGGCTGGTAGATTCTTCAATGTGCTGAGCATTTAACTGCGCTTGAACCAGCTGTTCTAAAGCTTGTAGTTTCTCTTTTGTTAAAGGCCATTGTCCAATCCAGACAGGTTTATTAGTTATCAGTTTTAAAGGTAAGGCTGTTGGTACTTCTGAGAGTTCAACAGCAGTTGTGCTCTGTTTGTGAACAGCCTGAATGGTTGGTGACTGTGTTTTATAGCATGTTATGATATTATTCCTAGAAATATGCATTGGTCTGTATTCCCTTTCTGAGACTGTGGGAATTTTAATCTGGGTATTCCACTGTTTGTAACAGTTCTCAGCCCCAAAGATTCACAACTACATTTGCCACATATGGCTTCAGGCTTCCTCTCTGTCCTTCTGGCCCTATGAACCCAACCCATCTTGAACTCTGTTTTATCTGAGATAGGGTTCCAGTCCCTAGAAATTGGACATCTACCTCTTGAAGAGGCCAATTCAGATGCCATGATTTTGGTGTAATTATAGTCACATCTGCACCCATTTCTACCAGGCCCTCCAGAACAAAGTCATTAATTCGAATTCTAAGCTTTAGTCTTTGTTTATTTATGGAAGTTTGCCAAAATATTCATTTTATTGTGTTCTTTGGAATTTTTTATTCATTTATCAGAGCTGTTCTATCATCCAGTGTAGTATCGTTCTTTACATTAGGCATTGGTTTATTTAATTGTCCTGGAGAGGAATTTCCTCCACAGTGGCTGGAAGTGTTTGGACCATGTTTGATTTGGGGGCCTGCAAGAGGCCCCCTGAGGTGTTTCCCACCAGTAAAGAGTAGCCACGTATATCTATTATTGATCTGCACTCATTGGTCCAATATTGCTCTTTGCCACATCTTCTACATAATCCAGAAGGTTGGGGTATCCTGTTTGAGTTTTTTCTAGAAAGAGTATTACTTCTAGGAGCATCTATGTATGGTTTTTACTTATATGACTTGGTATACCACATTTAAAACATTTGGTACCATGGGGCCTTCTTCCACCCTTGGGAAATGCCTCTCCTATCCAAGCCTCATTACTATAATTAAGAGACTCAACACTGTTAAATACTGAATCCATTCTTCCAAAGGAGCTGATCTGAACTTTAATGGCGTAAATATTCTTTTGCATTCTGTATTAGCATTATTGAATGTCAAGGACTCAGTTAATATTTGTCTTAATTCTTTATCTGACACAACTTTCGTTATAGCTGTGGTCAGCCTTTGTAAAAAAATCAGTGAAAGGTTCTTGCAGTCTTGAAATATCTTTGTGTATACCTCAGTTGGTTTTCCTGGTTCTGGAATTTCCCCCCCAAGCATTTGGACTGCTGTATGGCATAGGGATATTATATGCTCATCATAAGTGGCTTGTACATTCCTGTCAGCGAAATGTCCCTCACCAAGTATTTGATCTTGGGAGATCTCAAAACCTCTGAGTTTACCTTGTTGCTCCAAATTTCTTGCCTCTTCTCTCAACCAGCTTTTCCACTGTAACTGCTGGCTATATTCTAGAACAGCTGAAATTAACTGATTCCAGTCATCTGGAATGATTCTATGTGAGGTAGACCATGAATTTAACATCTGTCTTACGAGTATTGAGTGTATTCCATACGTGACTATTGCTTCCTTCATGTTTTTTAAAATCCCTCATCAAAATCAGTTGTAATGTAAATTCCACATATGGCTCAGGGTGTCTATCATCTGCTGGCCTCTCATGGATGATGACAGGATAAGCCATTGTATGAGAGCCATCTGGAGATATTACAACCTGTATGGTTTTGGCCTTCTGCTTATTAGGTCCCTTGTTATCTTTACTGAGAGTTTCTTCCAGGGCTTGCAAACAAGCACCTAGGGTCTGTTCTAGGGAGTGAACCTCCTCTCTTGCAAGTGATTCCAGATTTCTCATGCAACTTTTTACGTTCTTCTGAAACACGATTCCATAGACCTTATTTTATCAGTTAATGATAATCTTTCTTCCTTATATAGTGTCTGAGTAGTGACAACTTTACCCTGGAGAGTTATTGTTCTATCCATTAAGTATTCATAATTATTTTCAATAAAATCAATTTTGGCTATACATTTATTATTAATGGACTGAAGTTCTTGTACTAAGTTAGCAGATTCCAAACTAAGAAGCCTATTTTGTAAATCGTTATTACTATCTTGTAAATCCTGGTTAGCAGATTCCAGAGAAAGAATCTTTTTATGTAGGCCTTCATTGCTATTTTTTAAAGCCTGTATCAGTCCCAATAATGACTCATCTTTGTTCTTGTTATTAAACCAGTATTTGAACGCTGTGAAAATTGTTATAGTAAATGACAAAATGGTACAGGCCAGATACGCCTTAGGAAGTTCGTATATTTCTAGGATAATGTCATTCATCATACAGGCAAAAAAGTTTTTAAATTCTTGTGAAGTAATGTTTATGGCTATATTACAAGAATTACTCAAAATTGGTTAGTCCGTTTCAAGGTGTAAAATTATCACGTCCTCTTACCTGAGATAAAACACTGGCTTGCTTATCTTACCGTCCTTGCAATGGTTTTTTTGGGTGTAGTAGCACTTTTCGGCCAGCAGGTGTCTCTGGTGTAGCTCTAAAGCAGGTCCTACTGAAGGCCTTGGCTGGCAGCAGCTGCAGGCAGGAGCAGAGTGTCCCGTGTGTGCACGTGTGGAGGAGCTGGGGGCAGCAGCAGTGAGGCAGCGTAGGCAGATCTTCCTGTGACTCCCTGGAGCTCCAGGGCCCAGCTTGGCTTTTGTGGTCTGACTGGCCCTTCAGCGCCCTTCCCTCAGCCAAGATGTTGGTGTGTGGGGTTGAATGGCCTGAGCTCAGGGTGCAGAGAGCTCTAGGAAGCAAGCAGTGCCTCTGCAGCAATGGGAACAGGTACCCCCAGGGAGCTGGCTGGGGGGGCAGCATCGGCATCTGCTTTACCCAGGGGCAGCCTCTGAGCAGCAACTGACAGAGACGGTGAGACAGTGGAAGCTGTGGGCTCAGCGGGAGCTTGGGCAGGAGCCGGCCTAGGGGGGTGGGGGGTGGGAGGCCTCACTCACAGCGGCTCTCGACAGTCTGGGGGCTAAGTTTGCTGGGTGGGGGGACTGGAACCTGACTCAAGAACGGGACCAGACTCCGCGGAGGTGCTCCCTGGCTGTATGGAACTCGGTAGGCGGGTGCACTTGCCGGTGAGCCAGGGAGGGAGAAGGAAAGGAAGGGAAGGAGCAGTACTGGGTGGTTATGGGCTAAACAGGTAAGCACTTGGTCCCCAGGAGGGGCAGGAACTTTAAAAGAGACAGGGAAGAAGAGACAGGGAAGTGTGGGAAGTGTGCCACAGCAGCCACAGAGGAGGCTGAGGACAGAGGCCACCCAGGCCTTTGGAGTTTGCCTCAGTGAGTACCAGATATTGGGGATTTATTAAGGCAACTCCATGTAGTTAAAAGGAGGTTTATTTTGGGGTAACTTACAGCTAGTAAAGGGGTTGGTTACAGGATCCGGGAGAGGTGAGGTGCAGTCCAGCGGGGTTCTCTGGGGAACTATGCTCAGTCTACCATCCAGCATCCAGGATCACAAGGAACCAAGAGAGCCGGCACATCCGGATCCCAGATCTTAAGGGCTCCCGTCTCAGACTTGCCCCAGGGGCAGGTCATATGTAGGCAGTTACCGGAAGCCTCACTAGAGGTAGTACTTCCAGGTGAAAGCTGGAACAGCTACCCACTACAAGCTGAGGAACCACTGGCAAATTGGTTCCTAAACATTCCTAAAGGAGGAAGAGTTAATTTTCTTCAGAGATATTGTCTCTGAGAAACTACTCATGCTCGTGTGCCTGGTCTCATACCCATGTCTACAGGCGTCACTAAGTGGATGCCAAGTTTAAAAACAGAGTGCAAGAAGTTGGGAGGAAAAATTGGTAGAGAATAGGAGAGAGATTAGAGGGGAGGAAATGAAGAGTATATTTGATCAAAAACATATATGAATACATGAAATTCTCAATAACAAAAATATTTAATTTTTAAAATCAAATATGCCTGTGTTGTGCATGATGGTCCCACTCTTCTTCCCACAATCTGAGCCTTACCCACAGGAATTCATTCAGGGTTGGAAACACAATTTAAGCCTAGCCACGTGGAGACCTGCCCCAGGATTTTAAAAATCTAAAACTGGCTGAAAGAAGACACTTTTCCTATAGAGATGAAGAAATTATAGGTCAAAGAAAACTCTATTTTCCTCCATGAAGAACAAGATTTTCCTCACTGTAAAATTAAAACCAAATGCCTACGAAAGCAGAAGCGAGAGTCAGAAGAACGCAGAGTGTTGAGTGCCAGCTCCAGCCACGGAGGGACTAAAGATCACTGTGGTTCTAACACAGCCCTTCAGTTTGCCGAGCTTTCCAATATTCTGTCAATCAAGTTCAAATTTGCCTTAAACTACACTGGAGTGAGCTGCTTTTCTTGTAAACAAGATGGCCCTGTGTTACACACTATACAGAATAAACCAGCTTCTCCGGGGAAAGGCGGGGCACACAGGACAAACTATTTTTTCAATTAATACAAGAAAGCCCTGCATGTGCAATCTGGAAGTCCTTCTCTGGTCAATAGAATTACCTTATACTTAGCCACACAGGAATTAAATTTCTAATGTTCTAGCATGTCACAAACCTAACACATTCATATTCAGCCAGTTGTGGAACAGAGCTTTATGGGGACCCCTGTGTTCCCCGAGAGGCCCAGCAGCTCCTTTATTATCTTTTTTTTTTTAATTTAATTTTTGGTTTTTTGTTTTTTGAGACAGGGTTTTTCTGTGTAGTTTTGGTGCCTGTCCTGGATCTCACTCTGCAGACCAGGCTGGCCTTGAACTCACAAAGATCAGCCTGGCTCTGCCTCCCAAGTGCTGGGATTAAAGGCGTGCGCCACCACTGCCTGGCCCCAGCAGCTCCTTTATATTGGACCAGTTACACTTACCACTTGACTTTGGACATATCTATGACACACCTATGAATGTAACCATGGCAACCTGTGGTCCATGAAGCAAAATGCTTATGGAGCAGAGAAACTGTACATCAAATCAAATCCTATCTAAGTGATAAAACTAACAAAGCTGTGGTAGTGATTTAGGGTGGTGTGGTTGGTGAGAAATTTTGTGAGCCTCTAATTAGGGTTTGCACTGATTTGAAAGAACTAACCATGCTGTGAAGACCATCCGTGCCGCCACTCAGGCCTGCCGCCTACAAAGGCCTGGGGAGCCTCAGAACACGAGGTCCCTGGCCTGCTGTTTCCTGACACTTCCCTCCAAGAACACTGGAGCGTGCCTGTAGCCTGCTGCACCCGGTCTCAGGTCTCAGGTCCCACGGAGAACTGCTTCAGATCCGCACAAAGTCAGAAGTACGGAAAAACTCAGAACCTGGTGAAGCTCTACCAAGGAGCGGGGTAACTTCCTGACATCCGGTGCGAGGTCTTCGCTGTCATGGGGAAGAAAGGAACCTCATGGGCCTGTATTCTATATTGTTCAGCCATGCTCACTTCTAAAGTCATCTGAGAAACACAAGAGGACTTCTTCAACAGCTCTCTTGCTCTCCCTCTTCCTCCCTCTCCCAAGACAGGGTTTCTCTGTGTAGCCCAGGTTCGAACCCCCACCAATCTGCTTGCCTCTGACTCCTGAGTGCTGAGATTAAAGGCATACGCTACCACACCCGGCTGAGAAACCATCTTGAAGTGGACAGGTGGACAGCGACGAGGAAGAGGCCCGAAGTCCCACTCTGGCCTCCATATTTGCACATACCAGTGTTCTCAAATGCATACACCACATACAGACAACACAGGCAGAGACAGACAACCGAACATTTACGTTCTTGATAATACATAACAAATTAACAGAATCTCAAATGGAATTTGAAAAGATACTTTGGTAAGAATGGAAAGGAAGCCGATGTCCTTTCTGTAAGAGAACATGCAGAATTTAAGAGTCTAAATGACATCAGGAAGTAGCTGGCCTCTAGACAGACATGTTTGTCCTCTAACGTGATTAATAACTACATCATTTTGGGCTTTGAAATGAAATGGTTTCCCAATGTTGTAAGATAATTCCTATTAAATAAATTGCTTATTTTTTTGTTTCACCCTTTTATTCCCAGGGATGAAAGGAACAGACACAGCTTCTCTTCTGAGGAGGGCAAGTCATGGGTTGGAGTTCTCCTTTTTATGCTTAGAATAACCCTCAAACTCCTGGGCCTAGACAGTCAGCATTTAAAACTATTTGTTTGTTTATCAATCTGTTTGTGTGTGAGAGAGAGTCAGCACAGGCTGGAATGTACTCTGTGGAGGTCAGAGGACAATTTGTGGGAGTCAGCTCTCTCTTTGACCTTGTGGGTTCTGGGGTTCAAAGTCAGGTCATAAGGCTTGGTGGTAAAAGTCTTTACCAGTTGCTTCACCTGCACTAAAGGGTTAGTTTTTATGTCATGGCCTAAGGTTTTTCAGCTCCCTACAGCTAGTAGAGTGGGGGGACAGGCAGTAAGTCATCTTTCTTCTGCATAACAATGGAGGTGATAGGTTTCCACAGACATCTGCAGCTGGTCCATTCCTCCTATGCTGCACTACATCTGGCCCCTAACTCCCCTGGCCCAGAACGTGCTGGAACTGATTCATAGGCTCACACAAGTTCTGCTGTGCCTCAGTCCCATGACCTCGATGGTGCTCCTTGCACACACAGCACATGCCCTGGTGTGAGAGCTTTAATCCTGGGCTTCTTGGCCAGGACAGTTTGCCCTCTATTTTGTCCTTGGATGATTCATCACATCAACTACTCAGAAAGGCTGTCTTGGAACATCTGTTTCACATGGCACACTGCCAGTCTTCATTCCTCTTTCCTGTTTCATCCTTCTCCCTGGAACTCAAGGCTACATGGTGTTATATTACACACTCACTTTATGTCTCTCTGCTGTGAATACCTAAGGGCGAGGACTTTGTTTAGTTCACCACTGAATGTCCTGTGCCTAGAAAAGCAGGGTTCACAGAGTGTGTTGTGATGAATTCATACCTGAGTGAGGGAGTGAGGGAGTGAGTGAAGAGTGAGTGAGTGAAGAGTGAGTGAGTGAAGAGTGAGTGAGTGAAGAGTGAGTGAGTGAAGAGTGAGTGAAGAGTGAGTGAGAGAGAGAGAGTGAAGAGTGAGTGAGTGAGTGAGTGAGTGAGAGAGAGAGTGAGTGAAAAGTGAGTGAAGAGTGAATGGGTGGGTGAGTGAATGGTTGGGTGAGTGAGTGAGTGAAGAGTGAGTGAGTGAAGAGTGAGTGAGTGGGTAGGTGAATGGGTAAGGAGTAAGTTTTTAAAGATAGTGTTTATTTATGTGTATGAGTGGTTTCCTTACACACACAAACACACATTCACACATTTACCACATGTATGCAGTGCCTACAGGGATCAGAGGGCACTGGATTCCCTGGAACTGGAGCTACAGGGTTATCAGCTGCCATGTGGGCGCTCTGCAAGAGCAGCCAGTGTTCTTTTTTGTTGTTATTGTTGTTGTTGTTTTGGGTTTCTGGAAACAGGGTTTCTCTGTGTAGCCCTGGCTGTCCTGGAACTAGCTCTACAGATCAGGCTGGCCTCGAACTCAGGAGATCCACCTGCCTCTGCCTCAGCAGCCAGTGTTCTTAACCATGGAGCCATCTCTAACACCAAGCATGGGCTTTGGAGGTAGCAGGCTCTTCTATCTATGAGCTGTCTGAACTTCATCTGGCTCAGGATTACTGTACAGATTAAAGGAAGAAATATGGGAAACAGAATAACCAGTTTTCCCATTGTTCCAGCCCTCTTGCTGAATAGATGGGAACCAACAGTAAACTGAGGCAGAAGACCTACACATAGCAGCATTTCTAATCTTAAGACTATCATTTCTAGGTAGAGAAGAGTAAAAACTCTTAGCCCTGCATGAAGCTCTGCTTAGCAGGTATTAAAATTCTTTAATGTATGCATGCACTTTGACCCAGCTTTATTTCTGCAATCAATTTAATCTTAAGAAAAAATAATCTATGGGAGCAAAGGTTCAGCTACACATATTTTTTTCATAGCCTTATTAATAATGGCAAAAATTAGAAGCACATTCAGTGTTTGATAGGGATTTGATTTAATAAGTTACAGTATGCCCGTGTTATGTAATATTGCATGGCAACTTAGAAGGAAATTGTAGAACATTTAATAACGTGAGAAAATGCTTACATGTACTCCATTTTAAAAGACCAACCTGGCCAGCAAGCTAGCTCAGTCAGTAAGGGGGCTGGCCACCAAGCCTGAATGGAGTCTACAGATTGTCCTCTGACTTCCGCCATGCTCCATGCCGTGCACAACACCCACACACATAAACACAGACACATACAGAAAATAAATAAATGTGAAAAAATAATATTAACCTGTGCCAAAAAAGTCTGTTTGATTAAACTCACGGTAAAGCAATTATATTTTCTGTATTTTTCAATAAGTAAACATTATTTTCATAATCGATATATTTATTTGTTTTTATTCATTCACTTTTCTGGCTCTGGGAATTGAACCCAGGACCTTATGCCTGCTAGGCTAGGCTAGCCTACAACTGATGTTTTAAGTTTTAGGAAGAACAGCTTGCTGAAATCTTCATGACAAAATGCTACTGCATTTTATGGGGGAGGAAATGAGAGGATCCTAAATTTGAAGGCATGTCCCTGGTCCTTGTAGGATGGATCTCTTATCTTCTCTGCTAAGTGTCATGGCTTTATTTATTTATCTATTTATTTATTTTTATTTTTCAAGACAGGGTCTCACTATGTAGTTCTGGCTCTCCTGGAACTCACTCTGTAGACCAGGCTGGCCTTGAGCTCACAGAGATCCTCCTCTACCTCCTAAGTGCTGGGATTAAAGGCGTGTGTCACTGTGCCTCCTAATGTCATGGTTTTAAGTGAGCAATCCCCCTGAAGGCCTTGGCACAAGGCAGATCCCAGAGTACTCCAGCTTCATGACTGTGAGTGTGTCTGAGCCTCTACATTACTCTATTAGCACATTTAACTGATGACCATAGCTGTGGTGCATTTTTTAAAAGTCAAATTGACTTAGAGCATTGCTCATTAGATTTAAGTACAAGATGATTCATCATTTACAGTAAATCTATTAGATAGATTACTCTGTAAGATTCACCATTGTCAGCGTGGCAGGCCTGCCTGGAAATTAAGGATGAGAGGGGAAATTAGAGAAGAGAGATTCCTATCTGTGATTTGAAATTCAAACTTAAACAGCTATGGTGAGCATCCAAGCCTCAGTCCGAGAGGACCAAGGCATCTGCCACATGTCTAAGATGGTCCCCTCTAATAATAGCCCGAGATCTCCTGGTGAGTGAATGCCTTGCTTCATAAGGAAAAGTAAGGCTCGCATGTTAAAATACTTTAAGGAATGTTTCCTTACCCTTTAAAGAGATATTCACCATGTAGCTTGGCTGCATATGTGATCCATGTAACTAACAATCGTGGAGTCTCTGCTGGTTAAATATAGCTTCAAACCAACAGCATGTTCAGCTGGGGGCCCAGCTCACCAGATGTTGTTCCACTAATAGTGAGTGAGCTCATCCCTTGTGTGGACGGTTATTCATTTGGGAGAGAATAATGAAAGTGAGACAATCATTACGTCACCTTTTCCTGTACATTACCCTCCCCTACAGCTAACAAGGAAACATGCTGCCGAGGTAGATGTAAGCTAAGTCATGTCCTTGCTTTTGTGGGTCTATGAAAAGTGGATCATGGTCATCCTTGCCCAAATGAAGCTTTAACATACTGTTTGATCATGTACATTTGGAGAGCTGGGTTTGGGGAGGGTTGCCATCTCTGGCTGGAGCACATAGGTGTGAGATCTTGCCCCCAGCAGCACTGTCCTTCCTTCCTTCCCTGCACACTTATCTCATTGTCCTCAGAGGGCCACTGGGGAGGCAGAGATGTTTCTAGAAGCATAAAAACTTCTGAATAATGGAGTAAACTTTTAAAATAATGCTTATGAGATCATGTCTTTTTTCGTTTGAATGACTCATCTGGGCTACCTATCAAGCCACAAGTTCAAGCTAGGATAAAATTAATTTATAGATACTATTGTAATGGGGGCAAGATATTACAATATATTACATTTTTATTATCTATGTAATAAAATACACATTATAATATGTAACAAATATTTATACACAAATGTGTGCATTTTTATCAAACCAGAAAAAGAGGCTAGAGAGATGGCTCAGCATTATGAGTTTATATTGCTCCAGAGTTTGGATCCCAACACCCACACTGGTGGTCACAATGACCTGTGACTCCAGCTCTAGGGGACCTGATGCCCTCTTGTGGAGTCTAAGGATACTGCACACATGTGCACAAACCTACAACCCTGTTACACACACACACACACACACACACACACACACACACACAAAAGCAACTTTTGTGTAAGAAATCAGGATTATCTTTAGAAAGCTCACATTTATTAATTAACATCCTTAGCTCCCTACTGAATTTTGTTTCAGCTGCCCTCTGAATATAGGATGGCTCAGCAACATGTAAATTAGCCATGTTTTCTAAGACCTCAACTTTCTGACTTTTGCTCCTCTTGTCTTATTCATCTTTTTGGAACAACATCACAGAAGAAAGGTCCATCGCTATGACAGCAACTTGATGACTATGGGGCCCTGGTACCAGCTCCTCACTTTCTGGTCAGCCAGGCGAGCTTCCTGAAGGTGACTGTGTTGGCACCCATGAAGAAGTCCAGGGGCTGAGACAATACTTGCCCAAAGATAAAGCCTTCATATTCTTGATTTCTGTTCTCTTCTCTCCCATGTTGACCCTGATCTCGATCTGCCTCCTTCCATACTTATTTTCTACAAAGAGCATGACATGAAAAGCAGGGTTCCGGGGAGTGGTCCCCAGACCCACCCCTTTCTCCATTCCCTCCAGATGTCAAAGTTCCCACTTGGAGAACTAGAGTAATAAGGGGACCAGTGAGTGGGGAGGTGGCTTGGCTGTTGGGTATTCCTGGGGTAGATGAGACCCCGTCAGTGCGTGTGTGCAGAGGTTTCTAGAATCATGTACATTGAATTTGGAGATTTTTTTTATTAGGTAGTAAGCTTTTGGGTGATTTTTCTCATTCTTCTTGCTAATTTCTACATTACTGGCATTTAAAACATAAGCATGTTTGTAATGGAAGGAATAAAAATATTAAAATCCAATTTTAATATGGATCAATTACTATATTTTTCCAGAATAGATACTGACCCAGATTCTATTTACCCACTCCAGAGCAGTTTCCTTAGTGGGGAAATCACACCTCATTATATCCGCGCCCTTAGAGTCCCCTCCCAGCCTCCTCTGTGCTTGGCAGAGTGACTTACTTTGGCCAATGGGGCTACAGTAAGTAAGCAGAGGTCTGCAGCGCTTTCCTGAGATCCTGTGCTGAGCTGCAGATTAGTGGACATCTCTCAGAAGACTTTCAAGTTTCTCTTGTCAACCCCGTGTGTGTGTGTGTGTGTGTGTGTGTGTGTGTGTGTGTGTGTGTGTGCTCATATGTGTGGAGGAGCCCACACAGGCCAGAAAAGGTTGTCACATCTCCTAGAACCAGAGTTAAGGGTGTTGTGAGCTGCCATGTGGGTGCTGAGAACTGACCCAGGTCCTCAGCAAGAGTAGTCAATGTTCTTAATCACTGAGCCATCTCTCCAAATCCTTTACCCCTGTTTGATTTACTGTGACCTGAAGGTTCAAAAGAACATCACAAAGCTGTTCCTTAACTAAAAAGGCAAGAGTTATTATGCTGGTACACATCAAAGTGGATATTCTTCTCAGTGGGCAGCTTTGCAAATCCCACCACATACAGAGAGTGTCTCTGACCCAGCTCACCATATAGTCCTCATTTTTCTCTATCCATGGTAGGATAGCTGACTGACTAACCTCTGCCCTTTGCTTTCTTCTTTATTCCTTTAAACAGAGGATTTATTTTGAAACTTTTCTTAGATGTATTGGGGGGGTGTTGTTTTTGCTTTGAAATGGGGTTTATGTATCTTAGGCTAGCCTGGAATCTGTTGTGTAGCTGAAGCTGACTTTGAACTCCTGACCTTCGTGGTTCCATCTCCCAAGTGCTGGAATGACAGACTTGTGCCAGTAGGCCAGATTTATACAGCACTGGGAACAGAATCGAAGGCTTCATTCACGTTAGACAAGCATCTATCAACTACACTACACTCCCAGCCCCTTGGGTACAACTTTCTTCACATAAAAAGGAGATTTAGAGCTGGGTTGTTTAGGAACTGCATTGTGATAACATTTTCTTTTAAGGTGTTGCCCTATCTCAGCGTTGTCTAGATGCTTTTCCTTTTCTGCTTTCCTTGCTTAATGCCATAGTCTTTCCTTTTCTTTTCTGCCGAGGCAGAAAGAGAAAGATTCAGAAAGGTTTTAGTGGGTGAAGAAGCAGACGGTTCCTCAGGCAGCATCAGGTACCTCGTGAGACTGGCACACACTGAGCCTAGCAGGAGGCTATGGACGGCTCCATTTACTGCCTGGGTGTCCTCAAGCTCTCCAACCTCGGGGAGGAGAGGGGACCCGGGGGACACGGAGAACACAGGTCCAGCTGGAAAGGCAGCTGCAACTCAACTCCATCCAACTGCAGCCATGTGGGAACACAGACTCAGTCTTTCCAAGTTAGCAACTTTTCCCGAAAAAAAAAAGCTAGAGATTAAGATTTTTGTATGAAACATCTCCATTTAAAGCTGCCAACTAAATCAAAATTAAAAAATAAAGATAAAAAACACTGGGAGGGTCAATGTATGTGTGAGCCAAATACAACTTAAGTGTCAGGGCCTGATTTGGCCTGCCTGCTTGTATTGTCTGCTTCACATTCTAAATTCTCTCAGAACTGGAAAGTGCTCACTACTCAGAATGACCTGGTAATGTTTACAAGGACCTTGGACTGTGGTGATACATTGTGTACCCTAATAAACTTGCCTGAGGATCAGAGGACAGAGCCAGCCACTAGATGAGACACAGAGGTCAGGCAGTGGTGGCACACACCTTCAATGCCAGTATTTGGTAGTCACACATCTTTAATCCCAGCACTTGAGATCTCATGCCTTTGCTTGGGAAGCACATACCCCTTTAGTCCCAGAAAGTAATACAGCAGGGCAGAGAAAAGTATATAAGTCATTAGGAAAGAGGACCTCACTCTCCTCAGGCTGAGGATTTCGTAGAGGTAAGAACTAGTGGCTGGCTGCTCTGCTTCTCTGATCTTTCAGCTTTCAACCTGATATCTGGCTCCGGGTTTTTATTAAAAGACCATCTAAGATTCGAACAACATTAGACAGGTCATGAAGACACCTGCATATACACAAATTCTGAACAGTAAAATCAGACCCGGCAGTCACTCAGCACTGCAAAGAAAACAACTTCTCAAAGAACTCTTGCTTCTGAGCTGGTCAAAGTGGCGTATGCCTTTAATCCCAGCGCTCATGAGGCAGAAGCAAACTGATCTCTGTGAATCTGAGTTTCAGTTAGCCAGAGCTATGTTTTATCACACCATAGGAGCTATTTCTCTGTTACTGTGATAAAAAATACCAGGACTAAAAAGAACTGAGGAAGAAAGTTTATCTGGGTTTATGGTTCTGCATGGAGAGCTCGAAACAGAAGGTAGCCAGAGCAGGAGGCTCAGCCATCACATCTCAGTCACACTCACAGGAAGCAGGGAGAGTAACCAGAAGTGGATGGAGGCTATAAACTCTCAAAGCCCACCTCCAGTGACAGCGCTTTCTCCAGCAAGGCTCGACCTCCTAAAATCTCCATATGCTTCCCAAACAGTGTCAGCATGTGAGGACTAAGCATCCAAATACCTGCTCCTATAGGGGACATTTCTCATTCAAACACCTCATCCACTGACAGAATGGAGGAGGGGAAAACTGTTCTGAAGGATGAGAAGGCAAAAAAAATGAATGGATCACATGCAGTAAGGACCTTCTTACATCACAACATGCCACAAGATAGAAGAGCTATTGAGTATGCAAGGTAGATACACAGAAAGGCCCAAACTTCTCAGGAACCCACTCCCACAACAACAAACTAACAGCATTAGCCCCTGTGTGGGGGCAAGAACCCTCACAAGCTTTTAAAGATCTCACCTCAGTCTAGTATGGTGGATCTCGCCAGGACTGGAGAGGCAGGGGCAAGTGGACCTCTGTTAGCTCCACGTCAGCTTGGCCTACCTCAGTTCCAGGCCAGCTAGAGCTGCATAGTGAGACCTTCTATATTAGTTACTTTGCTAGTTCTGTGGTAAAATACCATGATCCCTAAGGAAATGTGGAGAAGAACATGTGGGCTTACAGTTCTAAATGTTAGAGTCTGTGGTAGCAAAGAGAAGGCAGCAGGCATTATGGTTGGAACTGCAGCTGAGAGCTGAGGGTCCACATCTTAAACAGCTAACATGGAGCCAAGAGTGAACTAGAAATGACACATAGGGTTGAAACCTTAAAGCCTGTTCCCAGCCACACACCTCCTCCAGCACGTCTCACCTCTCAAACCCACCCAAGCCACCACATCTGAACCTGTGGGGACATTCTCAAATCATCACATTCAGCCCCACCCTTGCTAAAAAAGAAAAGTCCTATTACCCTATTTTTCTGCTCAACCATAAATGGAACTTCTACATCACTTCCCCCAAGGCTTCTGGATCGTCAGAAGAGGGGATAGAAAGATTGTGTCCTAGTTAGTGTTTCTATTGCTGTGAAGAGACACCATGACCATGACAACTCTTAATAAAGAAAACATTTAATTGGGCTTACAGTTTCAGAGGTTTACTATTTTTCTTTCTTTTAGATTTATTTATTTTATGTATGAGTGCTCTATCTGCAAATACAACTTTATTCTAGAAAAGGGCATCAGATCCCACTATAGATGGTTGTGAGCCACCATTTGGTTGCTCAGAATTGAACTCAGGACCTCTGGAAGAGTAGCTAGTGCTCTTAACTGCTGTGTCATCTCTCCAGCCCAGTTTCAGAGGTTTAGTTCATTAGATAATGATCATCGTGGTGGGAATGCAGACATGGTGCTGGAGGAGCAGCCAAGAGTCCTATATCTGGATAGGTAGGCAGCAGGAAGAGAGAGTAACACCAGGCCTGGCTTGAGCTTCTGAAACTTCAAAGTGACACACATCCTCCAACAAGGCCACACCTCCAATAATGTCACTTCCTATGAGCCTGTGGGGGCCAATTTCATTCAAACCATCATAGACTGTAAGAACCAGAGGTCAGGGAGAACTGTTGTGTAAGAGCGTCCTCTGGATACAACTCAGGAATTCCCAGCTGCTGTGGTTGTCTAGACAAGATCTGCTCAAGGTCAAGGCAGTCAACATTCCACCACGAGGCTCCACCTCTAGCTGAGGAGCTGCTGACAGTTGATGGTTGCTGAGACAGGAAAAGTCAGTTTTCCTCAGAGATGTGTTCCCTGGTGGTTGACCAAGCTCTGGTTGATGACTTCATTCAAATGCGTAAATGGACAACACTTATTAGATTTAGTGAATTAATTTAAAAGGATATGAAAATGGGAGGGAACATGGGTAGGATCCAGAAAGAGTTGAAGGGATGAAGTGGGGTGAATATGATTAAAATTCATTGTAGGCACATATGAAATTCTCAAAGAATTAATTTTAAAATATAATATTTTTTAAAAATCTCTCAACACTGTTGGTCCAACCTATGAAGTTTGGAACACATATTCATCTATGGCATGTGGCCTTCCTTCTGTTACAGATGAGGAAGGAAAGAAATGTCTTGTGTTTCCTTCTCGCCTCATAAGGATGTTAGAGCCCTACCCTTAAGACATTTTTTTTACATGTATAATATAAAATGTAATTACATGTAATTATAAAATGTAATTACATCATTTTTTCCTTCTTCTCATTCCTCCCTCTAACTCTTCCCATGTACCCCTCCCCTTGCTCTCATGTTCAGATAGATGATAGATGATGGATAGATAGATAGATAGATAGATAGATAAGATAGACAGGTGAGATAGATAACTAAATGTATAAACACAATCTGATTAGTCCATAAAGTTACTTGTATGTATATGTTTTCATGGATATCCTTAATATTGAATAACCAATGGTGGGTGGTGATTTGAATGAGAATGCGCCCACAGGTTAATATATTTGAATACTTGGTCTCCAGTTGGTGGAACTGTTTGGGAAGGATTAGGTGTGACCTTGTTGGAGATGTGGTGGGGTTGGGTTTTCGTGGTTTCAAAAGCCTCTGTCATTCCCAGTTAGCTCTCTGTGTTCTACTTAAGGATAAGGATGCGAACACTCAAGCCACTGCTCCAGCTCTGTGCCAGCCTGCTTGCTGCCATGCTCCTGTCGTGATGGTCACGGACTCTAACCCTCTGCATCCATGATCCCCAAACCAAATCCTTTCTTTTGTAAGTTCCCTTGGTCATAATGTTTTGCCACCACAATGGAAAAGTAACTAAGACTGGGGACTCCTCCTTGAGGAAGATTATTTCTTCTACTCTCAGCACTCCACAGTTGCTTGTAGTTTTTTGTCCTTAAGACGTCTTTTGTTGATCTACATAGTGAGTTCTAGGACAGCCAGATCTACAAAAAAAAAAAAAGACATTTTTTTACTTCAATTATCTTAATATCTGTCTCAGTCACTGTTCTATTTCTGTGAAAAGAAACCATGACCCCATGACCGCAGCAACTCTTATAAAGAAAACATTTAATTGGGGCTGGCTTATAGTTTTAGAGGTTCAATTCATTATCATCAAGGTGGGGAGCGTGGTGGCATGAAGGCAGACATGGTGCTGGAGAAGGAGCTGGGAGTTCTACATCTGAGTCTGCAGGTGGCAAGAAGACACACACAAACACACATGAGAGAGAGAGACAGACAGAGAGGTCTCACTATGTAGATCAAGCTATACATATACATACAAGTAACTATGGACTAAGCAGGGTGTGTTTCTATATTTAGTTATCTATCTCATCTATCTATCTACCTCATCTATCTATCTGTCTGTCTGTCTGTCTGTCTATCTATCATCTAACATCTGTCTTCCTGCTTTTGTATTTTGAGGGCTGTGATTTAATTATGCCATCATGCCCAGCCCATATAATTTTTTTTATAAATGTGTATGCCACTGTGGAAGCCCAGCTTTCCTGCCTCCCAGCTGTTGTTGTTATTTGTTTGATTGATTGATTTTGGTTTTTTTTGAGACAAACTTTCTCTGTGCATCCCTGACTGTCCTGGAATTCACTCTGTAGTCCAAGCTGAACTAGAACTCAAATATCCGCCTGCCTCTGCATCCTGAGTGCTGGGATTAAAGGCAAGTGCCACCACTACACGGCCCAATTTTGTTAATTAAAGAAAATTTGTGTGTGTGTGTGTGTGTGTGTGTGTGTGTGTGTGTGTGTGCTTGCCACAGGTGTATATGTTCCTGTGGAAGCCAGGAAAGGGCATCAGATCCCAGTATTTGGGACACACTCCAGCTCAGCTTGGCCACACTGGGTGCAATCTCTTGGAAACAGACCTGTAATTTCCACACAACTGCTGTGTGGGGCATACAAAGATAGTGCCGAGAGGAAGTTAGCCTAAGTTGTTTGTACGGAGATCAGATACAAATGGTGCTGAGAGGAAGTTAACCTAAGTTGTTTAAGCTGAGATAAGATACAAAGATCAGGAGATGATGTCAGTGCATAAACAGCTTGTAAACAAGAAAATGAGTATAGGGTGACCTTTAAAACGATTGGTTGTTTCCTTCACCCCCTCCTAGGGTTCTGAAGTTTTTGCTATAAAAGAGGCTTACTGTCTAACAATAAATGAGTTCTTGCTTGACTCGACTCCCCAGTGCATCTGATTGTCTCCGGTAAGAGGGAGGCTGGGAAACAGGTGAGTGGTGCACTTACCTTTCCTCGGTTCCAGGCCACCTCTTCAGAGGCGACCTAAGTTCCAGTGGGGCAAGACCCCACACTGCTATGGCTCCAATGTGTCCCCAGTGTGGGTGAACTGGAAATCCAATCCATAGTGCAACCTTGTGAAAAGGTGGGTTCTTTAAGAGGGGATGAAGTCATGAGCATTCTGTCCTTAGAAGCCATCAACATCATTATTGAAGAAGAGTTTCACTTTGTGGTGGTTTGAAAGAAAATGGTCCCCAAAGGGAGTGGCACTATTAGAAGGTGTGGCCTTGTTGCAGTAGGTGTGACCTTGTTTGAGGAAGTATGCTACTGTGGAGTCAGGTTTTGAGGTCTCATATATGCTCAAGCCATGTCTAGTGGCTCATTTTACTTCCTGTTGCCTACAAGATGTAGAACTCTCAGCTCCTGCTCCAGCTCCATGTCTGCCTGCACATCACCATGTCCCACCATGACAATGGACTAAAATCTGAAACTGTAAGCTCCCAATAAAACGTTTCCATTGTAAGAGCTGCCATGGTCACGGTGTCTCTTCACAGCAGCAGAAACCCTAGGACACACTCATAGGTGAGTTTGGGAGGAAGGCATCTGGGCCCGACATGTTCCCTTCTCTTCACCAAGCTGGGAGACAGAAAAATGCCTCAGCAAATTTGACCTCTTGACCTTTGACTCCCCAGCTTCTGAAACCTCGAGACAAATGAACTTCCATTTTAGAAATCCCCAGCTGTGCACACTCTGTGATAGTCACAGACACAGGAAATCTCACAGTTGTGCACACTCTGTGATAACCACAGACACAGGACATCTCACAGTTGTGCACACTCTGTGATAACCAGACACAGGAAATCTCACAGTTGTGCACACTCTGTGATAACCACAGACACAGGACATCTCACAGTTGTGCACACTCTGTGATAACCACAGACACAGGAAAGCTCACAGTTGTGCACACTCTGTGATAACCACAGACACAGGAAAGCTCACAGTTGTGCACACTCTGTGATAACCACAGACACAGGACATCTCACAGTTGTGCACACTCTGTGATAACCACAGACACAGGAAATCTCACAGTTCTGATGCAGAAATCCAGGAAAGAGGTACGGAAAACTGAAATATAAGAAAACTAGGAGCTGGAAATCCAGAGTTTATCCTCTCCCAAGGGTAGAGACTCACGTCTCTGTAACTCCTGGTTTCCATCAGAGCTTTACCGAGCCGAGGTGTAAAGCACACAGACGGCGACAGAGCAAGCAGCACCCAGTGTCTCCATCCACCTCGGGAGCATGGTTCTCATTAGTATTTGGCTTCCTGTACATCATGTTCACAGAGAAAATATGTCACCACAGGAAGTAAGGGTTACTTCAGTTCACTGTGAAGTCATATTTCATACTGTGTTTAGACAAATCAAAGATACAAAGTCATCTGCATAAAGAACGTGTCTCAAAGAGCTATCATTTGTTTGCCAGCATTTCTTCCTATTGAGAAAACTGAGCCATTGGGTGGTCACTGGCCCAAGGAAGGTACGTGATAACAGCAAACAGGGAAAATGATAACCCTTCACCGATCTTCCTTCAAAAGGTAACACCTCAGAGTCATGATGGATTGTAAAGCAGTGTGCACACGGGCGCACACACACACACACACACACACACACACACACACACACACACCATCTACCTTCCTTACCAGCTAGAAAAGCCTTCCTCATGTCTGGTGGCGGAAGAGAATGGGGGCCAGATGTGGTGGCACACGCCTTTAATCCCAGTACTTGGAAAGCAAAGGCAGGAGGATTTCCATTATTTCAAGACCTGTCTGGTCTACATAGTAAGGACAGTCGGAGCTACATAGTAAGTCCCTGTCTTAAAACAATAAAAGATAATTTAAAAAATACTAGAGAGATGGCTCAGCAGTTAAAAACACTTCCTGCTCTTCCAGAGGACCCAGGTTCTATTCCCAGAACCCACACGGCAGCTCACAAGCACATGTAACTCTAGTTCCAATGGATGTAATGCCCTCTTCTGGCCTCTTCCCATACTACATGCATGTTGTGCACAGACACACAGGGGCAAAACATCCATACACATAAAATTAAAACAGTGCATGTCATTTTTAAAAAGAAGCCAGGTGTGGTGCACACCTTTAGTCCTAGCATTCAGAAGGCAGAGGCAGGAGGATCTCTGTGAGTTGAAGGTCAGTCTGTTCTACAGAGCCAGTGCCAGGACTACATTGAGAGACCTTGTCTCAAAAAACCCAAACACAAAAAATAAAAGTAAATAAAGAAGAGAACGGTAGTAGTCTAACAGCAGGGTAGCCCTGAGCAGGGAGGCTGGGCCCTGCTTCCAGGGTGAGCACCAGGAAGTGAGCAAGAGCCAAACCCTTGATGGGATTATAGGTTCTAGTAGCAAGGGAAAGCTTTGTCTCAACAACTAAGTGGAATTCTAGACAGACAACAGAAACACAGAAGAAATCCACCTTGGACTGCCATGACTGATGGCCTCAGTGTCTCACATCCAAGCCATAAAGGTGAGCTAGAAAGAGCCTCATGCACCCAAGGGAGACACAAAAACCATTGAGAGAGATTGGAAGGCTTGTACAGATGGAGCAAACCCATCTCCATGACAACCTGCTTGGACAAAGGGGGAGATTCCTCTCAGGACCCTCAGTGGAGATCAGACTTTCTCCAACCCTATGCTGACACTACCATTGCTTTGGAACCATCTGGAACTCTCTAAACCACATAACTATACCACCATAAACCATGTGAAGGAGGGGCAAAATTCATCATGGGACTGGGCACATTTTTGTTGTACTGATGGAGCAGTGACCCCTAGTAAATAGTTGATACAGAAGAACTAAGGTATGCTCGAGATAGGGCTCAGCCAAGAACACTTGCCTACCTGCATGAGACTGAGTTCTACCCCTAGTAGTGTACCTACACCAACGGGAGAAGAAAGCTGCTATATTTCTTGTGTACCTAAATCTATGGCCTTAGGTTCACACCCTCTGTGTGTGTAACACACACCAGCTTCCTATTAACTTGAGAAGTTGCTCCTGAGCTACATGTGTTGTGTGAGTAAAACCCATTGGCATCTCCACCTCCTGAGCAGTCACCTGAGTGTTAACACCCACTGCGAGAACTTGATGTGCTAATAAGTGTGTACACTGCCAGAACCAATGTGGATGCCCACACTGTCCCCTCATCCCAGTCAATGTCCACAGACTACGACAGTCTCTAAGGGCGATGCTGGCAAGGCATTAATCACACTTTAGGTTGGCTTGTTCACAATGGCATTTGAGATCTCAGTCTCATCAGGAAAACGTCCTCAAATCACATGGGTTGCTTCTGGGAAAGATTTCTGTGGCTGGCTCGTCCCACGCAGTGTGTGCTTTCCAGTAAGCTTCAATCAAAGAGAGTGTCCCTTCCCTGACCTGAGCATGCTGTCATTTCCCAGTCCTTTGCCACAATCATCTCGGAGCCTGTCTTTGGCACTGTGAGCCCCTGTCCCTTCTTAATAAGATGAGTTATGGCCTGTGTGCTCCGCGTCCAGGAAGTGGGCACTGTGCTCCGGCAGGACTCTCCTCCTGTTACTAGGTAAGCAAATGCACCGACAGCAGTGTGGGTTTGGCCCAGCGCCTTGCTCTGTCTCTGCAATTACATCACTTTGGAGATAAAAGCTAAGGCTCAGAAAGAGAGGCCAAAGATTTCCCTGGAACCCAAGGGCCAGCAAATGACAGAGATAAATCCAGAGTGCTCCAAACCTTAGGCTCTTTTCCCAAGATGAATACCCTTGGAGGGAAGGGAAAAGCAGGCATGATCTGCGTACAAGTGATGGTTGACTGAGTTTATCAGGAAGTAAGCATGTTTGCCCAAACAGAGATATGTTTACATAGTAGCATGGACACCCACACAGAAGGAAAAGGAGAGATGGGCAGGGTAGAAAGAAAAAGAGGAAGAAGAAGAAAATGAATACAATTATTTTTATCATGCAATAAGCAAAATTTAGCTTACCCAGGCATCGCAGTGCATGGATATAATCCCAGCACCCAGGATGCACAGGCAGGAAAGACTTCAGTTTACCTGAAGTGAAAAAGGAGCTATTAAATGTCTTTCAGGTTCTATTGAATCTGGAAGCTGCAACATCTGTCCTTGGTGTACCAAACTATGATTAAGGTCATCCTGGGCTAAATGGAAAATTTTAGGACTAACCTGGGCTGTGTCGTGAGACCTTATCTCATATGCTGTGTTTGAATGTAGTTGGCCCCCATAAGCCCATAGGGAGTGGCACTGTTAGGAGGTGTGGCTTTGTTGGAGTAGGTGTGGCCTTGTTAGAGGAAGTGTGTCATTGTGGAGGTGAGCTTTGAGATCTCCTATACTCAAGCTACACCCAGTGTCTCAGTTCACTTCCTGTTACTTGCAGATCAAGATGTAAAACTGTCAGCTCCTTCTCAAGCACCATGTCTGCCTGGATGCCACCTTGTCCTGGTGGACAGCTTTTCAAAGTACTGCTTCTCTCTTAGATGACTTAATTCTTACCAAATTTCTGGTAACCACTGAGGGAAAGCATTTCTGTGCCCATTATTTTGAAGAAGAAAAGAGACACAGGCGCTCCCCAGAATTCATGGTGATCTCAGCGACATAGAACCAAAGCATCAAGCAGTGCTGGGCTCGGACAGGAATGTTTTGAGTGATGGCTGGAGATGAAGAGCAGGATGACCATCTGTTCCTTGGTCCAGGCATCCCATTAATGACCTTTTGTTTTTATAAAGTAATAATGAGGCTATGAGTAGAACTCAGTGGTAGAGTGTTTCCCTAAAACGTGCCGGGACCTAGATTTGAGCCCCAGCTCTGCCAAAAACAAACACTTCTGTCTTAAAGCTTCTTTTTCTACATTACAAATACAGGTTAAGGTGCTAAGGATGCATCTCAATTGATGGAGTGCTGTCATCTACCATGTATGAAGCCCTGGGTTCGAGTCCACACACCACATAAATTAGATGTAGTGCACACCCATGATCCTTCCCAGCACTTGCAGGATGGAGGCAGGAAGATTAGAAGTTCAAGTCCATCTTTGACTACATAATCACACACACACACACACAGTGCAGTTTCTTTTGGCAAACCATCTATAATAGGAAAAGACTTACTGAGAATATTGTTTATTATTCATTTATTGTGTGTGGGTATTGATAAGCATGTGCAGGTTCATTCACTTATCTCTCCACCTGTGGAGAATAAAGGTCAACATTGGGTGCTTTCTTTTTGATTTTATGTATAACTGTCTTGCTTGCATGTATCCCCTGATGCTTGAGAAGGCCAGAATCCCTTGGAACTGGAGTTACAGAAAATTGTAAGTTACAATGTGGGTGCCAGGAATTGAACCTGGGTCCTCTGGAAGAGCAGCCAGTGCTCTTAATCACTGAGCCATCTCTCCAGCCCCAGTGTGCCCTTTTCTATGGCTCTTTACCTTGTCTGTTCAGACCATGTCTCTCATTGGACTAAAGCTCACAGATTGGCTAGACCACCTTGACAGTGAGCCCCTGGGATTTTTCTCGTCTCCACCTCCCAGTGACGGGGTTATAGGAGTATGCTGCCATATCCGCTCTTTACAGGAGTTCTGTGGCTCTAAGCTCAGGTCCTCATGCTTGCACAGACGTCTCACACCCTGAGCTATCTCTGAAGGTGTGTTTAAATATTGTTTATCAAAATAAAATATAATGCCCAGCATATGTTTAAGAAAAGCATGCTAGCCGGGCGGTGGTGGCGCACGCCTTTAATCCCAGCACTCGGGAGGCGGATCTTTGTGAGTTCGAGGCCAGCCTGGTCTACAGAGTGAGATCCAGGATAGTCAACAAAGCTACACAGAGAAACCCTGTCTCAAAAAAAATAAATAAATAAGAATAAAATAAAATAAAAAATTAAAGAAAAGGATGCTTCATGTAGCACGTGAACTAAGGCAGTAAGTGTGGGTTCTGGTTATCCATATATGTGGGTGTGTATTGTTTCTGTTTTTACTTCTTCATGTAGGTTTTCTCTCTGTAAAATCAAACAGACAGCAGCTGACCAACAATTCCACCAATCTCTATGACACTTACAGCCATCAGTAATGAACCTACACTTTGATTTGAGTGCTCCAGTACACAAACCATGTGATTAGCTGGGCTGTGGTTCAGACTCTCTGGTGGAACAGCTGCTTACCACACTCAAGACCATGGGTTCAGTCCTCAGCACCGGAGCACAGGACAGGGAAGGCGACACAAATGAGCAAACCATGTGGTTTGGGAGGGATCACTTAACTCGTCTCTAAGCCTCTTCATCAGTTAAAGTGAGGTGAGATGTCAAGCTCTACCAGAACACAGGACTCAGCTCCGTTCCACTTCCTGGTGCTCCTTTTCTCCTCAGCTTGCTCCTTTTCATTATAAATCTTTTTTTTAACTTTCTTTTTATTTATTCTTTGTGCCTTTCACATCATGCAGCTCAATCCCATTCATCTCCCCATCCCTTCGTATCCACCCTCTGCCCTTGCAACCTCCCTGCCCTCACAAAATAAAATAAAATAAAACAAAATTTAAGAGGAAAACAGAAAGAAAAGAAAAATCTCATCATAAATCTCATCATGGAAGCTGTAGTGTGACACAGTGAGTCACACAGTAAACCCTTTTATTCATATATCTTTACTTGCAACTGTTTACTGCAAAGAGTCATTGGTCTGGTTCAAGGCCTCTGGTTTCTGCTCCACCATCGATACCGAGCTCTCACTGGGGTCCTCTTGGATATCCTGTTGTTGCCCTGTATCATGGAGACCCTGCAGCTTTGCGTCTGCAGGATCTACCCTTGCCTGTGCTTCAACAGTTCAGGGATGGAATGGATGTTAGGATGGGCCAATTCATAACTTGGTTCTGGGCCTTGGTAGCTGCAGATAAAGGGGAGGGTCAGCTCCTTCGCCAGCTGCAGGTGGTAGGGACAAGATGGGAAGACATCTTTCCCATGCCCTCACCGCCACACCACAGGCAAGGGAAGTGGTACCAATTATCCTACTCTCACACCTTCAGGGCCAGCTCACCCCCACCGCTGTCTACAGGGTCAGCTCTGCTGTGCTGCCCAGGCAAGGTATAGGACCCTCTCTGAGTGCTTCGGCCAATGAGGGGCAGGACAAGTTCTCCCTAGTGTTGCAGCCAGTGAGTGTTGGGACCAGCTCTGTACAGCCCTATTCCCTTGGCCTTCAGTGGTGTCCAGAGCCACAGACATCAACACAGACCAAGGCTGCAACAGGGCCATGAACTCAAAAAGGGGCCAGGGCAGCAGCCCAGGCCCAGACATCACCATGGCCCTGGATGGCAATCAAGCCACCCACCTCAGCCCGCTCCTCACCACCTTCACCTCTTCAGATCTGCCTCTGTCCACGGGGCATGAACCACTCTCTCTCTCTCTCTCTCTCTCTCTCTCTCTCTCTCTCTCTCTCTCTCTCTCTCTTTCCCATACCATACCATACCTTTGCTCACCATAATAGTGCCTGATTACCTGGCGCAGCAAGGAACCAGCAGGCCGTGTTTTCTCCTCAGAGCCCAGGGCAGATTGTCCCAGGCATATGTGTGGGTCTCCCTGTCCTGCTCAGTCCATCATAGTGCTGGGCAGAACCATGCTTTTGCTCAGAGCCCAGGATGGACCACCCCAGGTATGCCTCATCATAAATCTTTATAAGCATGAACACTAATAACCACACAACAGAGTCTACACCAGGCTGTTTTGAGATTTCTTCTGCCAATGGAATTAATCCAAAACTCTTTACTTTAGCATCAGGCAAACTTTCCAGACAAGAGTAAAAAGTAGCCACTTTCTTCGCCAAAATATCACAAGAATGATTGTTATGATATATCACACGGGGTACTCCAGCTGGCCGGGCCAGGGTATCCCATGCATGCAGGGCAACATGGTGGGCAGATGCTGTGGCGCTTGGCGGCTTGAAGAACAGTCACTCACACCCAGGTGCTGCATCCATGTGGAGAGATGAAGAGAAAGATGGGAAAGAGGGAGAAAGGAAGCGAGAGAAGGGAGGGAAGGTGGAGGTGTGCACACCTGGGAACGGGGGGGGGGGGGGGGAGAAAGAGAGAGAGAGTACATGGAAGAGAGAGAGGAAGGGGAGGAGTTTTTCCTTATAATGAGACTCCCCAAGGAGCAGGCTTCGAAGGGGTGGGTCAGAAGCCTAACATTGGTTTCCAAGGGGCAGGTCAGAATACTAGGATGATCTCTAGGCCACATATTAGTATTTCTCTCTTCTGAAACCACTGGAGCCAGCCCCCCACAGTTCAAATCACCCTCAGCACCACTGTCCTCCATGCTCCTTATGCAGTACTTAAAGCATTCCACTGCTTTCCTAACTCAAAGTACCAAAGTCCAAATTCCTCCAAACAAAAACATGGTCTTGCCTATCGCGGCAATATTCCAGTCCCTAGTATCAACTTCTGTCTTAATCAGGGTTTTGATTGTTATAAAGAGATGCCATGAGCCCACAACTCTTATAAAGGAAAACACTTAGCTGGGATGGCTTACAGTTCAGAAGTTCAGTCCATTATCCTCATGGTGGGGCATGGTGGCATAGAGGCAGACATGGTGCTGGAGAAGAAGCTGAGAATCCTACATCTTGCAGGCAACAGGAAGTGATCTGTAACGCTGGGCAGTATCTTGAGTATATATGAGACCTCAAAGCCTGCCTCCACAGTGAAACACTTCCTCCAACAAAGCCACACTTCCCAATAGTGCCATCCCTTTGGGGGACATTTTCTTTCGAACCCCTACACACTCTTAACTGCTGAGCCATCTCTTCAGCCCCATAAATTGAAAGTTTCAAGGGTCAGTGAGGAGAGGTGGCTACTGATCCTTGTCTGCATCCTCGATAGTCCTTTCCACCCTCTCAGAACTTAACATTCACTGTACCTCCTGGTGCCTATTGCCATGACACATGTGCTATTTCCTCCTTTCTCTTCTGTCTTCTTTATTACTTATTTTTTGAAAGCATCTTACTATATACAAAATTCACCCTTTTACTCAGTTATCAAAGTAAATAATTACAATGAATTGAATGCTCCCTACCCCGGATTTGTCCCATAGAGACCAAAGACCTTTATTTAAAGCAGTGTTGAGGTTTATTAAAAAGCATTTTGAGCCGGGCGGTGGTGGCGCACGCCTTTAATCCCAGCACTCGGGAGGCAGAGCCAGGTGGATCTCTGTGAGTTCGAGGCCAGCCTGGGCTACCAAGTGAGTTCCAGGAAAGGCGCAAAGCTACACAGAGAAACCCTGTCTCGAAAAACCAAAAAAAAAAAAAAAAAAAAAAAAAAAAAAAAAAAAAAAAAAAAAAGCATTTTGAGTGCCAGGTGTGGTGACATATACCTTTAATCCCAGCATTTGGGAGGTAGAGGCAGGAGGATCTCTGAATTTGAGGCCAGCCTGGTCTACAGAGTGAGCTCCAGAACAGCCAGGACTATACAGAGAAACTTTGTCTTGAGAAACCCAAAATGCATTTTGAATAGACTTCAAGCTCATGTAAGGGTTGATAACAGGAAAGCGGTACTGGGTCCGGGTGGTGAGACATACTGAGAGCATGAGTCTAAGTTTCTCTGAGAGTCGTACTTCACGGCTTTTGTTTGGTTGTTGTTTTGTTTGAGACAGGCTCTCTCCATGATGTTGCTCTAGCTGTCCTGGAACTCGCTTTGTAGCTTGGGCTGGCCTTGAGCTCACAGAGCTCCACCTGTCTCTGCCTCCCGAGTGCTGGGATGATTGGCACGCACCAACACACCTGGCTACACTTCTCAATCTTTCAATAGTCACGTGTAAGCTATCATCTCAAAAGGTAGCTAAGGAAACTGTAGTTACAGGGTGATTTCTGAGGGTACCTGTCGGGATCATAGTGCATTAGAAGACTCAGGGAGCTCAGACACCTTCACTATGAACAACACTAATAGTCTGCAGCGATGACTCCCCCATCTGGTCTAACGTGTGACAGGCTTTTTCTTTTCTTGAACCACCAACCAGCTCCCAAATCATGACATGGAGACTTACTTGTAAGACAAATCTTAAAAGGTCTTATTAATTAAAAAAAAAACCCAGAGTCAGATATTGAGGTAAAAACTGAGAGATCAGGGAAGCAGAAAAAAGCCAGCCATGTTCTTACTACTAGAAATCTTCAGCCAAAGAGAGAACTACTTCCTGTATACCCGCGCCTATATCCTTTCTGTCCCTGCAATCTCACTTCCTCTCTCCACCAGCTACATCACTTCCTGTCTGTCTGTACAGACCTCCAGACCTGCATGGTTAGGGTGCCACCACGCCTGGCTCTGTTCCCAGGCTGGCCTTGAACTCACAGAGATTCAGATGGATCTCTGGCTCCCGAATGCTAGGATCAAAGGCGTGTACTACCATAGTCTGACTTCTATGTTTAATGTAGTGGCTGGCTTTTCCCTCTGATCTCCAGATAAGCTTTTTTGGGGTGCACAGATAAAACATCACCACACTTACTGCTAGTTTTGAATGCTTGGCCTTAGCTTATGCTCATTTCTGGCTAGTTAGTTTTATTTCTCTAACTCAATCTGTTTCTTTAACGTAAATTAACCTGTTTGGCTCTTTAACTTAAAGATCTTAGCTCTTTAACTTAAATTAGCCTGTTTTCTTTAACTTAATCTGTTTCTCTTCATTTATGTTTTGCCTCAGAGCTTTTTACCTTTTCTTTCTGTGTGTCCTACTCTGTGTCTGCTGGCTGGTGCTGCCTGGCTGGCTGGTCCTGGGCGTGTCTCTCTCTTTCTCCCTCCTTCTCTCTCTCCTCTCTTGCCTAGATCCTCCTCCCATTTATCTCTCTCCCCATCAGTCCCACCTATCCTTCCTCCGCCTAGCTGTTGGCCGTTCAGCTTTTTATTAGACCAATCAGGTGCCTTAGGCAGGCAAGATGAAACAAATGTAACACATCTTTACATAATTAAACAGATGAAGCTCAAACAAATGTAAAACATCTTTACATCATTAACAAAGGCAGCATAAATGAATAGTTAAAGTAATATTCTGCAGCATAAACAAATGTAAAACATTAAAATAATATTCCACAACTCTAGTACTGTAGCCAGAAGGTTTCTCTGGTCCTGCCCAGTCCTGCGGTCCCATAGCTGCTTATAAAACAATCATTCAGAGGCTTAATATTATTTACAAACTGTATGGCTTAATGGCTTGGTTTCTTGCTAGCTAGCTCTTACAACTAAACTCAACCCATAACTATTAATCTATGTATCACTACGTGTTCCGTGGCTTTACCTGTGTCCCATTGCATGTTCACCTTGAGCAGCTGGCTCACGTCTCCTCTGCCTTCTTCTTCCTGTCTCTCTCTTGGATTTCCTGGCTCACCATAGGCCAGAGCAGCTTCTTTATTAACCAATCATAGCAACATATATTCACAGCATACATAAAGACATCCCACAGCATAGTACATTGAGGGGGGGTTGGGTGGGGGGGCTTGTCTTTGTTTTTATATATTCATCTCCTTGGATGGTTCAGTCACAATTATAGTAAAATCTTATCAACCAGCTTCAGAGATAAAATTTTATCTGTAGTCATTTTGTATTTTAATGGTTTTGTTAGATTTCTTCCTAAGCCTTAGAATCATCTATAGTCTCTTGAATTTGGGTGTGCAGTCTCATATTGATGCGTTTGGAAGTTTTGGTGTTTTTCTTTCTGTTCCTACCTTGAGTCTTCACTGGTAGGTTATTCTTGTCTATCAGCAGATCCTTGATTAGAGGCCAAATCTAGAGCAGTAGTTTGGAATTCCTACCTAAGGTGATAGCAAGGATCCCCTGGGTCCATCATGAGCAAGTAAGCAGCTTGACTCAATTTTTAATTATGAGATTATATCTACATACACACACACACACACACACACACACACACACACACATTACCACAGCTTCCTACAAAGCTGTTTCTCCAAGGAGAGACAGCATTTGGAGTTTTTTTGGTTTTTTGTTTTTTCAGGTTTCACTCCTGAAAACGAAAAAGTGTTTTAACTGTAAGATAGATTCAGAACCTCATGTAGTAATTGTAGTGCCCTCTGTCTACCAGAAGCTAAAAGTGCTAGCCAGTACCTGCTGCCCTCTGCTTTTTCCATAAACTATAACCTCAGCCTACTTGATTAGTCACTTTTTTGTTCTGTTTCCATTTAGGTGAAATTTGTTTTATTGTTTAATCCAGCCATATCTTTATTCTTTTCTCATTTTGATTTTGATATGTTGTATCTCTGTTTGATTTTATATCTAATTTTGAAATATGTATATGAAACAGAATCAGCTATCGAAGGTTAAATGAAATGCAAAATTTGCCCAAAAGTTGTCCCCACATGCTCCATCTTCTCTCTGGTTACCCTCAAGAGGCAGTCTCTCTGTGTGCATCTTCTTCTTCCTGAGAGTTTTACTCCTGCAGATATTCACCCTGTTCCCTTGGTTTCTTCTCTCCGGGACCATTCCCATCATTATGCAAGCAAACTGATACATTCCCTACTCTACATAGTAAACACTCCTTAGACTTCAAATCTCCCACTTACTTTCCATAACTCTGTTCTTCTCTTTCTACCAAAACTCCTGCAAAGAGCTCTCTGTGTTCACTGTTTTCATGTTCTCACTCCCACTCTTTCCTTAGCTCATCCCAAGTAGTCAGGGTTCATCCCTGAGACATACAATAAGGCAATGTTGTACAAGGGCAATGTTCCTCTTCAGTTTGAGTTGGCAAGCGAGCATCCACATAGAGAGTGAACAGTCTGGAGGCTCAGCATGAGACAGGGCATTTCAATGCAGAATCCTACTGTAGAGCGATGTAATGACAGAGACCCCAAGAGCTTACCTTTGTTTTTGTTTATCTCTCTCTCTCTTCTTCTTTAGTATCAAAACTCGAAGTTTAGCTGAGCATACTGCTACCTGGAATTAAGGCCACAGTTACTTCCTTCCATGAATAAGAGATAAACACATGGCTGACCCTAGTTACTGAACCAACGAAGAAAACATGAGAATTGTGTTGCAATGAGAAGAAGGACAAGAAAAGTTCACTGAAAGGGCCGCTCTGTTGGTGGATGCCGTTTCTAGCTTTCTTCTGCCATAAACATGTTCTGATGCCTCTAGATAACTCAGCCACGACAGACTATAAGGTAGACCAGTTGCCAAATCTTTACTGTTCTTTATGCCGATGTCAACTTTGATCTATGATATATGAGGCAAAGCTTGTGATCACCTTTCTGTAAGAATTAAAGCAAAAATAAATCCACAAATGCAATTTTAAAATGAAATTTACTCACTCAAAAAGTGTTTAAAGTTAATGCTAAATTAATGTTAGATAAAGAGAAACACAACTCCAATCTGAATATGTGAGCCTGAAGGATTTAAAGTGTTCCATGGATACTTAACCATATCAGCAAAAACCAAAAGGTTTCTCTCCTATGGCAATGGGTAGTTGAACTGCATGTCTCCCTGTGAAGGAGCTATAGTGACCCCTGCTGGGAGAATGGAGTGCAGGCACCTTTACAGAGCACTAGACTTCTGTGAGCAGGGGGAGTACAGATTTAAGAACAAAGAGGACTAGACAGATGTCTCAGTGGGTAAAGGTGCTTAACTCTCAAGCCTGCAAGTTCAGTCCCCATGATTCTCTACCTGGAAGGAGACCCCAGACTTGTCCTAGGACCTCTACAGGTAAGCTGCGACACATTCCCACCTACACACATACATACACACATAAAAGAATAAGTAAAATATAATTTTTTTTTTTTTTTTTTTTTTTTTGGTTTTTCGAGACAGGGTTTCTCTGTGTAGCTTTGCGCCTTTTCCTGGAACTCACTTGGTAGCCCAGGCTGGCCTCGAACTCACAGAGATCCGCCTGGCTCTGCCTCCCGAGTGCTGGGATTAAAGGCGTGCGCCACCACCGCCCGGCTAAAATATAATATTTTTTAAAACACAAAGGAATGACGATTAAAATGAGGAAAGAAAAACAATGAAAAGGCAATGATCATGGGCAGGATCCCAACACGGTTGGTCTTCTGAAAAAATTAGAGCAAGACCAGAAAAAAGGTTGCAGCAAGAAAGGATTATCAAACTGGAAATACTAGTATGTGGGCTGGAAGGATGCCTCGGAGGTTAGGCACACTCGTTACTCTTGCAGGGGACCTGGGTTTGGTTCTCAGCACGCATATGGTGACAAGAACCATCTGTAACTCCCGTTCTAGGGGATTTGACACTCTTCTGACCTCCACAGCCACCAGGTACAAAGCTGATATATATACACACACACACACACACACACACACACACACAAATGTGCAAGCAAAATACCCATAGATATAAAATAAAGAAATAAGTTTTGGAGGTTTCTTGTGGAGGTTGGGGAGTGACTGAGACAGGGTCTCACTATGTAGTCCTGGCTGTTACAGAACTCGCTCTGTAGATCAGGTTGGCCTCAAACTCACAGAGATCCTCCTGCCTCTGCATCTGGAGTGCTGAGATTTAAAAGCATATGGCACCATGCCTGGCAATGAATAAATTTTAAATATATTACAACAACGGATAAGTGTGATGTTTGCTGACTGTCCAGAGTGTATGGATGCAAAGTGGTCTTTGATGATTATGTACATAATAAGATGTATGTGTTATGCCTAAACTATCTCACTTTCATAATTCCAAATAGGACAGTACAGTGTGTTTTTTGGAATTTTAACAGCACATGAAATTCAAGATAGTAAATTAAATAGAAGTTTGAGTCTTCTAAAAGCTCACAAATCCTCCATATATTAAAAATCTCTACTAGAAGACAGTATTTTTTCAGATGTTCAAGACATCAGTTTTTTCTCTCTCCCCTCCCCCCATGCAAACTTGACAACAAAGGTATGTTCTGATAAACATCATAACGCAAACATCATGAAGTGTACTTACACAAGCCAAGATAGCGATGACACACCGGGTGAGACAGCCATAGTGGACCACTGTGCAAAAGCTGTCTGTCGCTGACCCAGTGTTGTTTGCTGAACCGCACAGGACTGTGTGTGTGCATGCATGTGTGTGTGTGTGTCTGTGTGTGCATGCATGCATGTGTGTGTGTGCACGTGTGTTTATGTGTGTGTGTGTGTGTGCATGTGTGTGTGTGTGTAAAATCATGGATTTTCTTGCATTGTTGAGCATAATACCTATGGCAGCAGGAAGCCAGCAAAGCTGAAGCAGATCTGATAGTGGTGGTGCACACCTTTAATCCCAGCACTCGGGAGGCAGAGGCAGGCGGATCTCTGTGAGTTCGAGGCCAGCCTGGCCTACAGAATGAGTTCCAGGACAGCCAGGGCTACACAGAGAAATGCTGTCTCAAAAAGGGACCAAAAAAAAAAGCGCTAAAATGGTCCTTTACATCCTGGAAATATAACCCACATCTCCCTCTTTTGCTTATTTGGAAAACACTAATAACTTTAACCAAAATGGATTTGTGTTGATTCAAAGCTAGCTGCCTGGAGTCTTTATGGGTGTGGAGGATTGCTGCCTTACTGGATAAAAACACCCTTGTAGCAATATACCTGGAAGTAGTTAAGCCGATCTGTGCTTTGGAGAAAAACACAGAAACAGAACTAAACACCACTTCTGTCCAATATCCTCGCCCACTGGAGGAGGGCTACCACTTCCGGTATTTCCTCGAGGCTCACTGAGGTCCCAGGGAAAGCGTGGACTTTGCAGCAGATCCAGGTTCTGGTCGCCATGCTGTAGAGGCCAGCAAAGGGTATTGACTCCCCTGGAGCTGGAGTTACAGGTGGCTGTGAGCCTCCTGATGTGGATGGGAACTGACTCAGGTCCCCTGCCAAAGCAGCATGTGCTCTTAACTGCTAAGGCATCTCTCCAGCCCTCCTGTAACTTTCTAGCTAAGGGGTAAGCAGTTGAAGAAGTTGATGTCCGGGAGAATAAGACTGTGTTAGGAGTCAGTCTTAATGTGTCCTGAAGCGTTAATCTAATTAATCTTTGTCAATAAAAAATCAGGAGTCAAATATCATGGTAAAAACCTGAAAGATTGGAGAACAGGGAGCAGCCACAGTCGCTTCCTACTTCTACTGTTCCTCCGTCCCAACGGGCTGAGATCCTGTCTCTGCCCCACCTTATTACTTCCTGTCTCCTCTCTCTACAGACCTCTAGACCTCTATGGTTAACTAGTGGCTAGCTCTGCCCTCTGACTCCAAGCAAGCTTTATTTGTCAGAACACAATCAAAATATCACACAAGGGTGTCCCTCTGGACTGATTGTCCTTCTAGCTTCTTTCAGGCTTTGAAGACTGAGTTACACAGAAAACACAGTGTGCCCCTGCCTATGGCTTCCAGGTGGTTCCAGAAATCAGTGGGCAGGAGCAGAGCCTGGCTCGCTTTCTGCAGAGCCATGGTATGGCAGCAGCTGCGTGCCTTCATCAGCCCTCATCAGTTTCAGCCCTTGCCAATGCCCGGTTCCTGGTACCTGACCATTCTCATTGCCCCTTTAGTCCCAGCACTGGCAATGGCTTCACACCATGCCTCCCACTTCCTTCTAATATTTCCAGTGACTGAGTGTATTCCTGTCAGGACGCTAGCTACTGTTGATGTCCTCTCTTTATCACCGTCTCAAAGCAGGGTGACTTAAGGCTAAACTTGTCCACTGTTCGGGGCTATGGCCCTCTTTTGTTCTAATGGTTTCAGGTAGCCTGGACACCACAAAGCCTGCTTGGGTTGCCCTGCCCTCTCCTGTCACCAACTGAAAGTCCTCACAAAACAACAACTCAAAGAGCATCAGGAAGGGCTGAGAATGTGGCTCAGTTGGCAGAGTGTTTACCTTGCATGCAGAGAACCCTGGGTTCGATTCTCAGTACCACATAAACCAGGTGTTCTGGTATATCCATGTCATTCCAGCAACTTAGGAGGGGAAACAGGAGGGTCAGAAACTGAAGGGCATCTAGCTACAGTGAGTTCGAGGCATAACTGGGCTACATGAGACACCCCTCTCCCCCCAAAAAGCATCATGAATAGCGATGGTTAAAGATGTTAAGTAGGTCTGTGAAGAATTGTGTTGGGATTTTGATGGGGATTGCATCGAATCTGTAGATTGCTTTTGGTAAGATTGCCATTTTTACTATGTTAATCCTACCTATCCATGAGGATGGGAGATCCTTCCATTTTCTGATATCTTCTTCAATTTCTTTCTTTAGAGACTTAAAGTTCTTATCAAACAGGTCCTTCACTTGTTTAGTTAGTGTTTTCCCAAGGTATTTTATATTATTTGTGGCTATTGTAAAGGGTGATGTTTCTCTGATTTCATTCTTATCCCTTATATCATTTGTGTATAGGAGGGCTACTGATCTTTTTGAGTTAATCTTGTATCCTGCCACTTTACTGGAGGAGTTTATCAGCTGTAGGAGTTCACTGGTAGAATTTTTGGGGTCACCTATGTATACATATCATCTGCAAATAGTGAAAGCTTGACTTCTTCCTTTCCAATTTGTATCCCCTTGATCTCCTTATGTTGTCTTGTTGCTCTAGCTAGAACTTCAAGTACTATATTGAATAAATATGGAAAGAGTGGACAGCCTTGTCTTGTTCCTGATTTTAGTGGAATCACTTTGAGTTTCTCTCCATTTAATTTGATGTTGGCTATGAGCTTGCTGTAAATTGCCTTTATTATGTTTAGGAATGTTCCTTGCATTCCTGATCTCTCTAAGACTTTTATCATGAAGAAGTGTTGGATTTTGTCAAAGGCTTTTTCAGCATCTAATGAGATGATCATGTGGTTTTTTTTCTTTCAGTTTGTTTATATGGTGTATTACATTGACAGATTTTCATATGTTGAACCATCCTTGCATCCCTGGGATGAAACCAGGGATGAAAGAACAATACTCAACTTCATATGGAAAAACAAAAGACCCAGGATAGCTAAAAGAATCCTGTATGATAAAGCAACCTCTGGAGGCATCACCATCCCTGACCTCAAGCTCTACTATAGAGCTGTAGTAATAAAAACAGCTTGGTACTGGCATAAAAACCGACATACAGACCAATGGAATTGAATTGAAGACCCTGACAGTAATCCACGCACATATGAACACCTGATTTTTGACAAAGAAGCCTAAACTGTACAATGGAAAAAAGAAAGTATCTTCAGCAAATGGTACTGGCATAACTGGATGTCAATATGTAAAAGATTACAAATAGATTCATATCTGTCACCATGCACAAAACTCAAGTCCAAATGGATCAAAGACCTCAACATAAATCCAGTTACACTGAACTTGATAGAAGAGAAATTAGGAAGTAGTCTTGAACGCATTGGCACAGGAGGTCACTTCCTAAATATAACACCAGTAGCACAGACACTGAGCACAACAATTAATAAATGGGACCTCTTGAAACTGAGAAGCTTTTGTAGGGCAAAAGACACGGTCAATAAGACAAAAAGACAGCCTACAGAATGGGAAAAGACCTTCACCAACCCCACATCTGAAAGAGGACTGATCTCCAAAGTATATAAAGAACTCAAGAAACTAGACATCAAAATACTGAACACTCCAATTGAAAAACGGGCTAAAGAGCTAAACAGAGAATTCTCAAAAGAAGAATCACAAATGGCTGAAAGACATTTAAAGAAATGCTCAACATCCTTAATCATCAGAGAAATGCAAATCAAAATGACTCTGAGATACCACCTTACACCTGTCAGAATGGCTATGATCAAAAACACTGATGACAGCTTATGTTGGAGAGGATGCGGAGCAAAGGGAACACTCCTCCACTGTTGGTGGGAGTGCAAACTTGTATAACCACTGTGGAAATCAGTATGGCGGATTCTCAGAAAATTGGGAATCGATCTACCTCAAGACCCAGCCATACCACTCCTGGGCATATACCCAAGGAATGCTCAATCATACTACAAAGATATATGCTCAACTATGTTCATAGCAGCACTATTCGTAATAGCCAGAACCTGGAAACAACCTAGATGCCTGTCAACTGAAGAATGGATTAAGAAAATGTGGTACATATACACAATGGAGTACTACTCAGCAGAGAAAAACAATGACAGCATGAAATTTGCAGGCAAATGGATGGAACTAGAAAACATCTTCCTGAGTGAGGTAACCCAAACCCAGAAGGACAAACATGGTATGTACTCACTCATAAGTGGATACTAGATATAAAGCAAAGAACAATCAGACTGCAACCTACAGAACCAGGGAGGCTACATAGCAGGGGGGACCCTAGGATGACTGTGGCTTATAATAAGTTTTGGTTTTACTCAATCACTGGGCAAGCCTCAGTGAAACATTTCACTATTAGGATAAGAATTTATACTGTATCAAGCTGATAATAGAAAAAAAATAAATAAATAAAAATGAAAAAAAAATGTTAACCAGGGCATTCTAAAAAAAAACCCAGAAGATTCTAATCCATTTTAAATCCATCCTAATGTTCTTGTGTTGTTTTAACAAAATACCACAGACTGGTGACTGATAAACAACAGAAATTTATCTTTCACAGTTTTGGAGAGCGGGTGGGAAGTCCAACAACAGGATGTGGCAAATTCAGAGGCAAGTGAGGCCACAATCTACCCCACAATGAAGCCTTAAACATGGCACCTTCTCATAGTGAAAGGCCAAAGGGCAGCAGAGCTGTGGCCTTTTATCAAGTCTCTGATCCTATTCAGGACTTAATCTCCTGCTCAAATAAAGACATTGAATTGGGAATTATGTTTCAACAGGAATTTTGGAGGCCACGTAAACAGTGCTATCTCTTTCCAGAGCTTCTCCCCAAGGACAGCCTTCTCACCCTCTAATCTCTCAGAAGAAATCACCTGCCCTCTAGATAACTGCCCCAGCCTTTTGCTTCAATCTCTATTCATACAACACACACACACACACACACACACACACACACACACACACACGTGCGCGACAAAGACTTCTAACACTATCTCTCCTTTCATAAGCTATCCCCTATGCTCTGTTCCAGTGAACAATAAGAGGGTTCAGCACTATTATTAATCCTAATTACCATCACTCTAGAAATATTTTCTGTATCCTTTTCACCAAATCAGTAAAGATTGTTTTGAAAGCAGGATTGCAAAAGAAAGACAAATCTTTTTCTCGTAAGAAAAGTCATGTGGGGGTTGGAGAGATGGCTCAGCAGTTAAGAATGCTTGCTGTGAGATCACGAAGGTCAGAGGTCAGATCCCAGCACCTTTGTGACAAGCCAGGAGTTCTGCACATACCTAAACCCCAGCTGAGTGGGGCTGAAATAAGAGGATCTTTGGGGCTAGCTGGCTTCTAGCCTAGCCAATAAGATGAGAATTCTAGGTTCAGGTAAACACCCTGCTTCAAAGGCAGAGGTGGACAGTGACAGAGGAAGACACCAGACTCCACCCTCCAGCTTCTGCATATGTGCAGATGTGTACTCACCAGTACACACATGCACATTATACATGAATTCATTCATAAATATATTGTAATTTAACTAAAGAAATGTGTACTCACTGCAAAAAGTTTCAAACATTTTAGAAATGCATTAATGGAGCCAGGCAGTGGTGTCTCATGCCTTTAATCCCAGCACTCAGGAGGCAGAGCCAGGGGGATCTCTGTGAGCTCGAGGCCAGCCTGATCCGCAGAGTGAGATCCAGGAAAGGCACCAAAACTACCCTGAGAAACCCTGTCTTGAAAAAAAAAAAAAAAAAAAAAAGCATTACTGGGGCCAGAGAGATGGCCAGAGAAACTTATTTTTATATATGCAGCAGTTTTTAATTGGCAAAAGATTTGAACAAATGAATGTCAAATAAGCATATGAAATGATGTAAGATAATATGAGAAATAGAATTAAGGCCACAGTTTCCACCACAGCACACTGGTCGGCAGTGGTTAATATTGGAGGGGCTTGGCCATACCAAGTGTCAGCCAGAATGAGAAGAATGGAATTTCTTCTCATTGGTTGGTGTTGGTGATTGGGTTTTTACTCTTCTACTCTTTGGTTCTTTACTCTTTTGGGGGTCCCACCATCCAGCTCCCAAATAAATCCAAACATGGAGGTTTATTCTTTCTTATGAAGAATTCCTGGCCTTAGCTTGGCTTATTTCTAGCCAGTTTTTCTTAAATTATCCCATCTACCTTTTGCCTCTGGGCTTTTATCTTTCTATATACCTTTCTTTACTTCTTACTCCCTAGCTTGCTGTGTAGCTGGGTGGCTGGCCCCTGGACTCCTCCTCCTCTTGCTCCTCTATCTTCTCTTCCCAGATGTCTCCTCCTCTTTTATTCTCTCTGCCTGCCAGCCCCACCTATCCTTTCTCCAGCCTTGTTATTGGCTGTTCAGCTCTTTATAAGACCAATCAGGTGTTTTAGACAGGCACAGTAACACAGCTTCACAGAGTTAAACAAATGTAACATAAAAGAATGCAACACATCTTTGCATCATTAAACAAATGATCCACAGTGTAAACAAATGTAACACATCTTAAAATAATATTCCACAACAGTGGAATGTAAAATGGCATGGCCCCAAACTAGAGGTAATCCGAACATCCATCAACAGATGAAGAGATAAACAAGTTATGTATGCTATACCATACAGTGCCGTACAACTCCGTGACAACAAGGATGAGTTGTTGTATTCAGCTACAGCATGAATACTTGTGCTGAGTCAAAGAAGCTGAACAAGAGGAGGATTCTCTGGAACTAACGGGCATTGTCTGAGAACAAATCACTGATGAATTGCATGGGTGGAAGAGAGAAGTAGATTATCACACCTGGGTGTGACTTGAGAGGTGGTAGCTATTTTCACTACCTTGAGTGTGCCAATGATTGCACAGGTGTAGAGATGGCCCAAAAACTTATCATACGTTCTCTTTAAAAATATGCCATGTAGTGTGGGCTAGAGAGATGACTGAGCGTGTCAGAGCACTTTCTGCCCTTGCAGAGGACCTGGATTTGGTTCCCAGTACCACAGGGCAGCTTATAATCATCCTTGAAATTTAGCTCCAGGAGATCCAATACCTTATGCCTTATTCCATGGGCGCCAAGCACACACATGATACATATGCATACATTCAACTAAAATACTCATACACATAAACTAAAAATGAATAAAATTATCTTGTAAGGGGCAATGGTGGCTCACCCCTTTAATCCTGGCACTCAGGAGGCAGAGGCAGGCAGATCTCTATGAGTTTAAGGCCAGCCTGGTCTACAGAGTGAGTTCCAGGACAGCCAAGGCTATACAGAGAAACCCTGCCTCAAAAAACAAAACAAAACAGAATGATAATAATAAAGATGATCTTTTTAAAATTTGCCGTGGAGGGCTGATGGTGTGGTCTGTGGTAGACCACTCTGGCCAGTCACTCATCTGTCACTGCTCTTCCTGGTCACCCTTTTCCTTGATCGGCCCCAAATAATCTAATTACAAATTCGTCATTAAAACTATTCAAAGCTGTTGTGGTTAAGGTGTACACATATGAAAGGAGGCTAGGGAGATGCCTCACTTGTCCAAATGCCTCCCACACAAGCATGAGGACCTGAGTTCGAGCCCCAGCAGCTACATAAAAGGCTGAGCTTCATGGCCGCTCATGCCTGTGATCCCAGGGCTGAGAGTGTGGAGAGAGGAGCCCCGATGCTTTCTGGCCAGCCAGCCTAGCTGAGTTGTGGAGCTCCAGATTCAGTGAGACACCCTGTCTCAAAAGCAAGGTGAACAGCTAGCTCCTAAGGAGCAAAGCCTCAGGTTTACCTCTGGCCTCCACATGCACATATGTGCACAGGTAACCTAAAGTACTTACGTACACAAAATATGTATGGCAAAGGAGATTGCCAATGTTTATAATCCACTAAGAAGACAAAAGGTATGTGAAGTAGATCCAAAAGATGTCACAGACTTGACTAAACACTTGTTGTTTCTACCTTATATGCAGAGGAAACGGACCAAGATCTTGGTTGTGTTGTTCACTAGTTGTGGCAACAGGGGAATTTTTTTTTTCTTTTTAAAAAACCTCAGAACTTATAGGTCTGGGCCAATAAAATGGAGATTGTCATGCTTATTGGAAATGGATTGTTGTAAATATTATTTGAGGCAACAGATGTAAGGTACTTTTCATGTGAGAGGCTTTCAAAATCTTGTTAGCTCTCCACCCTAGACACAATTTTCTGTGAAAAAATTCAAAATACTATCACATACATCATATTTGTCATTGATCACACAGTCACAGTATTTTTGGCAATCATATAAGTGATCTGAAAAGCTGAGATTGATTGGATCATTTGTCTGTGGGAAAATCTGCCCTGACTTACTCTATAGGAAAATGATCAAATGAGCTGAAGAACTTCCTTCCTGCTTCCAGGGATCCTTTGGTTTCATTTGTAATTGAACGTGGCCTCATGACTAGACAAAACTAAGTGCTCTGAGTCAGCTGATTCCAAAGCTGCTGGAGGAGGCTAGCCACAAAGTCACCAACACTGCGACCCTTGGCGAATCCCCTGACCTCCACAGCCTCAGCTAAACCCCACAGCAACGAAGTTCTATACACTGCAGTCAGATTCTTTGTCCCTGAGAGTGAAGCATCCTTAAAGGGATGGAGGCAGACTGGAAATTTGAAGGAAGGAGAGAGAGGAGGTAGGAGGAAGGGAGGGAGGGAAGCAGGAAAAAGGAAGGAAGAAGTACATGCAATAACAACTCTTACCTCAAATGAGATAAGACATAGTTTATTCTAGAGCCAGACATGAGTTGCCATGGCCTGGAAACAGAGATTTAAGTTAGCATAAATTCCATGTTTCAACATGGTAACAGTTCCATGAAGTTTTATAGTAACAGAACAAAGAAAGTCATAGCTCAAGATGCTTTCCACATACAGTGGTGGAACCATCAAGAAGGTGGGTGGCAGAAAAGCAGGGACGTCTCAGCTAGTGGCCTCGAATGCTATCCGATGGAATCCTTAGCCTTTTGGTTGGAGACAGCTAGGGTTCTGTTTGCACATTCCAAAGGATTTACCTAATGGTCACAAGATGTTAGGTCGCACACAGAGAAAGGCAGTACATGGCTATTAAGGAGGCAAAAGATGACCCAAGGTAACTTAGCTCTGGACTTACAACATTCCATTCTCTCCAAGTCAATCAGCCTCACAGTAGGACAGTGGGATGTGGTGTCCTTTTCCCCGGAATTTTAGTTCATGGAAAGAAAGAAGAAAGGAAGGAGGGAGGGGAAGAAGAACAGAAGGAAAGAGAAGGGGGAGGGGAAGGGAAGGGAGGGAAGGAAAAGGAAGTCTTTCCCATACTCTGAACACACTAGCCAAATCTAAGAACACAGACACAGCAGCTTGATGTCAACATCCAAACATCAGAATCATAAAGCTGACAATTTCTCCACATCCCTCATGATATTTAGCCTGAGCTTCCACTAGCTGAGCTGAACTGTAAATTCTGATGTCTGTGGATAGAGAATTTAAGATATTCCTTCCACACAGGGAAAAGCGCCCTTCACTCCTAATTTTTACCACATGTGGGATGGAGAGTAGGCTCAATTTTGTAGAGGATCTAATTTGCCCGAGGATTTAATGCCACCACAATGGTGGCAAACTGCAAAAAAGAAAAGAAGGGAGGGAGGGAAGAAGGAAAAACTTTCCAGTTTGGATACAAAAATATGTTTTTGGCTTAATATATTCCTGTATTAATTCCATACATCTATTATGCTAGCTAGTGTTTTGTCAACTTGACACAAGCTAGAGTCTTCAGGGAAAAGGGGGTCTTAACTGAGAAAATTGTCTCCATCAGATTGGTCTGTAGGCATGTCTTGTAGGACATTTTCTTGACTGATTGATGTGGAAGAGCCCAGCCCACTGTGGGCAATAACACCCCTGGGCAGGTGGCCCTGGGGTACAAAATGCAGGCCGAGCAAGATATGAGCAGCAAGCCAGTAGGCAGCACTCCTCCATCCCTCTTCTTCAGTTCCTGCCTCCAGGTTCCTGCCCCAACTTCCCTTAGTGATGCACTGTGATCAGCACATGTGCGCCAAATACACCCTTTCTTACCCAAGTTGATTTTGGTCATGGTGTTTGATCATAGCAGTAGAACCTATTGATATATCAATATTATAAAAAAGTCAAATTCATTGTCAACAAACAACATAAGCAAAATTAAAACACAAGTAACAACTACTCAGGAGGGCTCTGTGTGTGTGTGTGTGTGTGTGTGTGTGTGTGTGTGTGTGTGTGTGTGTATACCCATGCACCACGTGAGAGCATTGTCAGCATCTAGAAAATGATACTGAAAGACTGGCATTGACATGCTGAAAGATCTCAGAAGCTGCTTAGATTCAAGGTCCCCCTGATCTTTCCTGTCAACCCCTACCCAACCTAGTGTGGGTGAGACGTTCTAAAAACTCCTTTATCTGCTTGATGAGATAGGCCCAAATAGGAGCACAATCACCTTCAGTATTCTCACTGAAACTTCATTAACCAGCAAAGATTAAGCTCATATCACATGAACAAACCCTGAAAACCAAGCACTATGTTAGAGCATAGGAAACCGTTGTCCCAGGTCTCTGTTTCCCTGGCCACATTTAAGCTACCTGAAACACAATGCACTGTCTTCCTAAAATCGTCTCCATCCCTGCTTCCCTCCCCTCATGACCCATTCTACCATTCTTCTTGCTTATTTGAGTTTCTTTCTTCAAAATAAGGTCTCACTGTGTAGCTTTGGCTGTCCTGGAACTCTCAAAGATCCACCTGCTTCTGCCTCCTGGGTGCTGGGACTCCAAGTGTGCCACCATGCCCAGCTTCCATTGGCCTTTCTTTAACCTCACACTTGCTGTCTGATTCCTGGGTGCTGTCAAACTGCCACCCCCATGCACACTATAAATTTGTATACCTTTTCTCCGACCTAATCTATCTAGTATTGCTTTATTCTTGTGAGCCCTCCCAAAGGTAGATGGGACATTTCACTCACCTCTGCAAGTGTCTTTGTTCAGCATTACAACAAATTATAGCTGTAAGCCATCATGTGGGTACTAGGAACTGAACTTGGGTCCTCTGGAAGAGCAACAAGTGCTCTTAACTGCTGGACCAACTCTCTAGCCCCCTAAAAAATCAAATAAGTACAAATAAAACTACAGAGGGAAACAATACATTTAGACATGGAAGAGGGAGAGGCTCATGAGCCCCTATACCTAACTGAGGAATTATTGGAATTGATGGTTCCTGAGAGAGGGAAAATCAGTTTTCTTGAAGGGTGTGCCCCCATAGGTCTACCATGCTCCTATGGATGGCCTCATGATTGTGAGTATATGAGCAGCACAAATTAGACTCAATAGGATATTTTATTTATTTGTTTGTTTGTTTACTTACTTACTTGCTTATTACTTACTTAGGTTTTTTGAGACAGCGTAGCCTTGGTTGTCTGGAACTCACTCTGTAGACCAGGTTGGTATCAAACTCAAAAATCCACCTGCCTTTGCCTCCCCTGGATTAAAGATGTGTGCCACCACACCAGGCTACTCAATGGGTTATTAAGAAAAAAATTAAAAAGAAGACATGAAGTTGGGAGTGGGTATGGAGGTTGGGGTGGGTTTGAGAAGAGTTAGGGGGAAGAGTGGAGAGTGAATGTGAGCAAATAAGATTTGAGATTGATGAGATAGGCCCAAATAGGAGCACAATCACCTTCAATATTTTCACTGAAACTTCATTAACCAGAAAAGATTAAGCTCATATCACATGAACAAACCCTAAAAGTCAAGCACCATGTTAATCTCAAAAAATTAACAAAATACTATATTTTTTAAAACCTTTGGTGCTAGATAGTTAAAATATAGAAGCAACTCAAATGTTCATAGACTGGTGGGATAAAGTGTGACATGTGTGCACACGATAAACAGTATTCAGCTATAGAAAGGAAGAAAACTGGGCTGGGCAAAGGCTCAGTGGGCCCTCGTTCAAACATGAAGTCCTAAATTTGAATCCCCAAAACCTATGTAAAAAGCTGGGCATGGCATTGTCCCCTTGTAACCCCAGTGCTGGGGGTTCAGAGGCTAGTGGATGACCCCAGGGCTTATTGGCTGCCCAGGTTAGCCAAAGTGTGAGCTTCAGTTTCAGTGAGAGGTCCTGTCTCAAAAAAATAGGGAAGCTAGTCATGCTGGCAAAAGCCTTTAATTCCAGCAGTCCTGAGGCAGAGGCAGGTAGAGCTCTGTGAGTTCAAGGCCAGCCTAGGCTACAGATTGAAACTCTGCCTCAAAAATACTGTAGAATGTTGTAGAGGAAGACTCCCAACATTGCCTCTACATGTGATAGAGGAAGACTCTCGATATTAACCACTACTTCCACATGTACACATGTATTTTCCTACACACACACACACACACACAGAGAGAGAGAGAGAGAGAGAGAGAGAGAGAGAGAGAGAGAGAGAGAGAGAATTTTTTTTGAGACAGGCTTTCTCTGTGTAAAAGCCCTGGGTGTCCTGAAACTTGCTCTGTAGACCAGGCTGGCCCCAAATTCACAGAGATTCCCCGGCCTCTGCCTCCTAAGTGCTGGTATTAAAGGCATGCACCACCACTGCCCAGCTGAAAAAAAATTTAAAAGAAGAAAATTCTGATGTGTGCCACAACATAAATGAAACTGGAAGACATTAAGGGGTTCGAGAGGACAAATAGTCTGTGACTGCACTTAGATACATAGAGCAAATAAATTTAGAGGAAGTCGAATGAATTGGTATCTGAGAAGGGGAAGCAAATCAGTATTTAATGTCTTCAGTTTAGGAAAAGAAAAAGGCTTAGGAAATGGAGGTGGTGATGGTCACACAACATTGTGAATGTACTTAAATGTTGCAGAACAACACACCTTAAAACGGTTAAAACCGTAAATTTCTGCTATGCATATTTTTATCACAATAAAAAACAAACAACAAAATCCCTCCCCATTGGTGGGAAAGAGCTGGGTCACCAGGCTGACGGAAAGAAAAAGTGATGCAAAATCTCTGGAAAATAATGTGATGATGTGTGGCCAGAGAATTTTAAACTTTCATGCACTTTTCTTTTTGTAGGTGTATGTCTGTGGTGTGCCTGTGGCTTGTATGTTTTGCAGGTATATGTGTGCGTGTGTGTAGGCTTGACATTGCCATCTGATACTTCTTTGACCACTCTCCACTTCAGAGAAGCAGAGGGTTGTCGGGAGCCCTGCAGTCTAGTCTCGGGGCAGCATGACTACCTGGCCAGTGGGTTTCCTGGGACAAGGCACCTGTGGAAATGGATTCTCACTTGGCAAGGACCAGTAGACCACAGGACAGCATAGGAACTTGCAAAAATCATGTAGCTTGTGGCCTCTTTTTCCTCTCACTATATTGTTGACTCTTGAGGCAGTTTTCAGTTTTATTTTTGTCAGTCAGACATACAACAGTTGTAATTTTTCTGAAAATTCTATTTTTTCTTTTTAATATTTCCCCCTAAGATTCAGCTGGGGGCTAATGCTTCTCAAATTTTTTACCTGAAATTGCTAACTACAAGGCCTAAGCCTGGGAACTTTTCTGACTCAATAGAGACAGTTAGTATATATGAATAAACAACACTTGAAACAATAACCATGTCTCACAGTTCTGGTAAGGAGAATAAGACATGCATATACAAAAAGGAAAAAAAAGTCTCAAAAATACACATAGTGCCAATTGTTGAGAGTAAGTTCCCTGGACACCAAACATATAAAATCAATGATAGGATCTAGTATGATCCAATAGAAAAAAATACAATGTAAAACATGGGATGGAGAAATCCATCTTTACTGTACACAGAAGCTTATATTGGTGGAAGAAGTATTGCAGCCTGTGAGGCCAGCTCCCGGGACTGGTCCAGGGTAATAAAAAGAATGCCTCAGAGTAGCAAGGGCCTAGAAATAATTCTTATCTATATGAGGGAATAAGACTCATACACGTACTGATGATCACTCTCTTTATTTCTTCCAAGTTCTTTCAGTCTTCTTTGTTCTACATCCCCATATATACATCCAACAGAAGGTAATATCAAAAGTTACATTTGAGAGTCACATTGCATTTCTTGAGTAAATGATAAGGAACAGAACTATTCTGATAACATACATGAAGTAAATCCACCAGCTTTCTCATTAGTGGGGCAGCTTTCTTTCTTTCTTTCTTTCTTTCTTTCTTTCTTTCTTTTTCTTTCTTTCTTTCTTTTTTTTGACAGAGTAGAACTCACTCTGTAGCCCAGGCTGGCCTCGAACTCACAGAGAACTGTCTGCCTTTGCTTCCCAAATGCTGGGATTAAAAGCGTGCACCACCACTGCCTGACCAATTTTCTTTTTTATGAGAGGGTCCCATGTCTCAATCTTTCTATAAAAGGCAGACTTTGATAAGGTATTCTTTTTCCATCCCACTATACCATCCTTCTTTGCCAGAAACTATAAAAATATACAACAGACAACAACTAAAATTCAACAGGTCGACCTACCAGATGAATAATTCTCTGATGGGGAGCCCTACTAGTCATGTGGGGTCATAGACTGTGAATACCGTTTGCTTCTGTCTATAATTTTTCTCATATGCTACTATAATTCTTCCCTAAAAACAGCTATGGGGTTCTTCCCACACATTGGTAGTGTGCTTTTCACTTACTCGGTACATTTAATTCTGTGGATTGACAGGAAGACAGTTTCTTCTTTGTGTGATTTTGGTGAATAAAATATACTTTCATAGCCAGGCCTTTGTTCCGTGGCTTCAAGACAATTACATACGATTAGCTGATTTAAAACCTCAGAGCAAATTCAAAGCAGACTAGTTGCCCCTGCAAACAAATCACACAAAGACAGATTCCCAGGTTCTGATTGTTGAAGCAAGGCCAGGCCTAAAGCAACTTCAGTGTCAGTTTCCCTGTTGCTAAACTCTGGCTGATAACATTGAGACATAACTCCCTACACAGTTTCCTCAGCAATGAACTCTTTGCATGAACTCCTAATCTCAGTTTTATGATACAAGATTCAAGGTTCAACCAACTGACTGTTTATGTTTAGGTCCTAAAATTTATGCGGGTGACAGAATAGCATTTTATCTGGGGTTGCACGCGGGATAGGAGAATATATCTTAAGATCTGGGACACTTTTAATGTCACTGTTCCTTGAGGAAGTGCCTAGCACAAGGCGCTACATGCCTCCACCTTTGCTTTACAGCCTGCACACCAGGGAGCCTGGCTGACAACCAACATTACCATGGTCACTCACTCCAGGTCACTGGTTGCATTCCCCGGACAGCACAGCAATCCAAGTCTGAGAGACACTGATACTTTTAAATGTTAGTTTAGAATATTTATCACACTTAAAAATACAGAATACAATGCATAATTTCTCTTTTTCTAGGCTCTCCCATCATTCGACTTTATAACTCCTGTATAGGCTATCTCCTTAGCAGATAGTGAAGGCAGTATGTATAAAAACATATCTTATAGACGCAAAAAAAATTATTTGGGCTTGAATATTATTGTCCTTAAAGCATTGTACCCATGTCTATTACTTTTTAACTTTGTAACCACAGTAGCTGCCAGTTGACATAAGTGCTGCCAGAGCAGGACATGTCTCACTCATTATTTAGTTAAACCTAAAAAATGCTGACCTCTGTGTTTAGAATAAGGTTATATAGGGGGTGAGAACGTGTATTTGGGGAAACATAAAGGGAAACAATGGAAGATTTTATAATGATTATGACATATTTCATAAAATATTATATATTTCTTAAAAGTCAAAAATAAGAGCCAATAATAAAATTGTTCATGTAAGCCTGGTGTTGGGGGTGAACCTCTGTTAAAGTATAAACACAGACAGCTCGAGCTACTCAGGGCCACTTGAGTGCAATCCACCTGGTGGTCATATTTTTCTCCTTGCATCAAGACCCCTTCCCCACCTCAGGACCTGAACCCCAGCTGAGGCTGGGCCCCCCAGAGTCTCCTCTGAGCCTGAGGCTTGCTGATTACAATCTAGTTAGCCACTTGCCCTGGGACCCCTGCCTCTGCTTTCTGAGAGCTGGGGTTGCAGACAGCCTCAAGCCCACCCAGCATTCTCCATGGGAGCTGGTGATTCAAATTTCAGTGCTAACCACTGAGCCATCTCCTCTGCCCCAAATGCTTCTTTTGGTTGGTAATCCTATATCTAGGTCTCTATCTAAAATATATATAACAGAACTACATCTAGAGAATTAAGCACAAGAATATCACTGAGGGAAACTGTCCACAAATCTATAAGCGGGAACTATAAAATCATATAGAACCATCTAGATTGGTACACTGTAATTATAGCAAGCAGTTTTCTGAAGAAGAACATGCACCATTAAATGATGCAGGGGAGATTTCTGTTTTATAAACATTTCATAAACATCCTTAACTATTAAATGGCAAAATGTACATCTATATCCTAAGCAATTTCTAAATTTTTTGTTTGTTTGTTCTTGTTTTTGGAGACAGGGTTTCTCTGTGCAGCTTTGCACCTTTCCTGGATCTTGCTCTGTAGACCAGGCTGGCCTCGAACTCACAAAGATCCAACTGACTCTGCCTCCTGAGTGCTGGGATTAAGGGCGTGCGCCACCACCGCCCAGCTGCAATTTCTGAATTTTAAGAGTTGAAATAAGCCAGGTGGTGGTGGTGCAAGACTTTAATCCTAGCACTTGGGAGGCAGAGGCAGGCGGATCTCAGTGAGTTCAAGGCCAGCCTGGTCTACAAAGTGAGATCCAGGACAGGCACCAAAACTACACAGAGAAACCCTGTCTCAAAAAAAGAAGAGTTGAAATAATTTGAATACACATCACAAGACTTTCTTATTGAAGCAAACCCTCATAGCCACATTATACTAATGACCAAAACTACATTTTGTCTTAATTTACTGAAAACAATTGTTGAAAATGTTAAAAATTTTAAGATGTGGGCCAGACTGGCGGTGGAGGTGGTGGCAAGGAGATGCACGCAGTCCACTGGTATCCAGTACTGGATCCTTCATTATGCTGCAGAAAAGAATTTCAGGCAGTTCAGGGTGGCAAGACGTTGTTAACCTTATTAACTGTAGGAAAGAGGGCTGGAGATAGAGCGGAGCTGGCAGAGCCCTTGCCTAGCATGCACAAGGTTTCAAGTCTAAGCACTGCTGGAACAGGATGGGACAGCATACCCCTAAACAGGATGGGACGGCATACCCATAAACAGGATGGGACGGCATACCCATAAACAGGATGGGACGGCATACCCATAAACAGGATGGGACAGCATACCCATAAACAGGATGGGACGGCATACCCATAAACAGGATGGGACGGCATACCCATAAACAGGATGGGACGGCATACCCATAAACAGGATGGGACGGCATACCCCTAAACAGGATGGGACGGCATACCCATAAACAGGATGGGACGGCATACCCCTAAACAGGATGGGACGGCATACCCATAAGCCCAAGCACTTGGAAAGTGAAGGTCATCCGATTATAGAGAGGCCAGCCTGGTATACAGGAGACCTCGTCTCAAACAAACACACACACACAAAAGTACTAGTAGGTAGTATATGCAGGCCAGTGAGATGGCTGAGCAGGTTACCATGACTACTGCCAAGGCCGACGACCTGAGTGCGGTTCCCGTGACCCACAAGGTGGAGGGAGAGAACTGATTTCTGAGGCAAGCATGAGTGCATGTGCACATGCATGTGTGTGTGTGTGTGTAAACTGGGCTTGGGAATGGCACACACCTGGTTCCAGCACCAGGAAGGCTAAGGAAGGAGAAGGGTCATTGTGAGTTCTGGCTAGCCTAGGCTATGTAGGAAGGCCTGTTTCAAAATAAAGAGGTCGAAGAGATGGCTCAGCAGTGAAGAGCACTTATTGCTCTTGCAGAGGACCTTGGTTCAATTCCCAGCACCAACGTGGTGGCTCACAACCATCTCTAACTCCCATTCTGGGGGTTTCATACCCTCATCTGGCCTCCGTGGGTGCGGTACAACACACACATGGTACACAGACATGCATGCTGGTAAGACACTCACATACATAAAATGAGAATAAATAAACCTTTAAAAAACAAAACAAGCCGGGCAGTGGTGGTGCACGCCTTTAATCCCAGCACTCGGGAGGCAGAGCCAGGCGAGTCTTTGTGAGTTCGAGTCCAGCCTGGTCTACAAAGTGAGGATCCAGGACAGACTCCAAAGCTACACAGAGAAACCCTGTCTCGAAAAAATCAAAACCAAACCAAAACAAAACAAAATAAAAAGCTGAAAAAACCTAAGTACAAAAAATATAAACTAGTTTACCTATTTCTCTTTCCTTAAAACATCCTCTTTTGTAAATGAAATTGAATGATGGTTTAGGAGGTTCACTGCCCAGGTTTACATTGAGAGAGGTGGACCAATGAGGTTAAACTCAAAGGACAAATATCTTTTGGCTCTATGCTGTTTGAGATACCTCTTAGAAAAAGATAAGTATTGTGTCTATGCAGGCAATACACCCTTTTCTTTCTTTCTTTCCCTGGCTTGTGTCAAAATTCTTGACTCTCAGCCAGCAAGAAACAAGCCACACCCTAGGGTGAAGGGCTTCTCCTTGTCCTTCCCTATCCCCCTCTCTCCTGCCTCACCCTGGCTTGAGACAAATCCCAGGAGACCTGAAAAATCGTTGTGGTGCATTGTTCACCCATGATGGTCACCTAAGGAGGTCAGGTCATGGCCTGCAGCCCCAGACTCCCCTCAAGCCCTCAGCTCGCAGACAGTTGGAGAAGACATTTTTGGCAACCTCAGAATCCTAACATGGGATTGCTGAGGCGGAGTGAGTGGAACAAAAAGGTGATATTTAACTCAGCCTTTTCTTCTCCATTGAGGTGTCTGATGGCAAAAACAATCACCACAGTCACAGGGATGGAGTCTATAACTGAATTCAGTGACAGAGGACTTCCCTAAACAAAGCTGTCAGCCTGTAGTCACTGCTGAGGGCCCAACCTCCAGCTGAAAAAGCAATGCTAAGCCATCAGCATAGGCCAAGTCTGGGATGAGAGGGCAGGCACTTAGTTACTTGAAAGCAGATAGTCACTGCTGCGGCCTTTCTATCATAGAACAAATTAGTTTCACATTTCAGCTGTGCATTGCCCTCTGTATCTGCAGTGAGTCTCCCAGCTCCATCTGTGAGCTTAAAGAAGGCCTTACTTAATAGCATGGTATTCCACACAAAACATTATCTTTGGAAACAATTTTATAGAAAAAAAAAAAAGGAGCAGTTTCTCATATTAGTGGAACTCACTAGTCTCACTACATAAATCATCAGTCAAAAGCAACTGGCCTAACAGAATGGAGTAATGTCTTCCTGAAAATGCCGTGTGACGTCCATGTCTGTGCTGGGGGATGTGGCTCTCTGAAACAGCTCTTTCCGCCACGAACATAAAACACAGGATCACCCTGGTGACAGAATCCTGGAAGGCCACTCTGATGCTCCTAATCAACAACCGTCTCTCAAAGGTTTTGTTTCTCATTCTTGGGCTATACTAAGGACTTAGTTCTCTTGGGGCTAGAGAGATGGCCCAACAGTTAAGAGTGATACTGTGGGGCTGGAGAGATGGCTCAGCAGTTAAGAACACTGGCTGTTCTTCAAAGGACGTGGGTTCAATTCCCAGCACCCACATGACAGCTCACAACTGTCTGTAACTCCAGTTCCAGGGGATCCAAAACCCTTGCATGACATACGTGCAGACAAAACACCAACCAATGCTCATAAAATAAAAATAAATTATATGAGTGTTTACTGCTCTTGCAGAGGACCTGAGTTCAATTCCCAGTACTCGTGTAGGTTACTTCACAGCTGACTGTAATTTGAGCTTGAGCTCCAAGGGATCTGACACTCTGTTTTGGCTTCCATGGGCACTGCAGCCACATGCACAAATCCACATACAGACACACACATATACATACAAGTATAAATAAAATTAAAAATAAAACCTGAAAGACTTAGTTCTCAAAGAATGTTGAACCCAGAGGATCAGGCTAGTCACATCAGCCTGGAAACAGAGAAAGTAACTAGAGAGAGAATCAGGAGTTGATAGCCAGCCTTGGCTACACAAAGAGTTTGAAGACATCCTGGGCTACATAAGGCTAAAAAAGTAAAATAAAATAAAAATAAATTACAAGTAATTTGAGTGTTGCTGATTTGTTCATACTTAGCTAGTCAGCATTGTCTGGTCCCAGGCATTTGATGCCTTTCAAATATCTTTACCCTTTAAAAGTCAAAGTCAAGTCCTGGCAGAGCTAAGTGAAACTTGAACTTCTCAAAACTCAAGTCCAGAGAACATAAAAAGTTTTGAATCTGTATATGACCCCAAACTGATGTTGTTGCATATGGTTTAGAAACCATGCCACCAAAGAAGACGGCGATGTTTTCCTTCTGATGGTTAATTCTTCTCCTGCTGAAGGTTTCTATTTAATCACAAATCATATTTAACAGTTTGTGACTTTGACCAGATGGCTTCAAGATTACACCGCATTGGAATGCAAGGCTACAGCCAATGCCTTTGGCCTCTTCCTTCTGAAACATTTTTCACTGATCAAATGAGATAACCAGTCATCACATAACACAGACACATTTACCCTCACTTATCCAATTAGAGTGTTCAGCCAAAGGTCCTTGAAGAACTCACAGTATTTACTGAAAAAGAGAAAAGGCCAGCTGAATGACAGTAATTAAACACAAGCTTTTCAGTCATCGAGACCTGAGTGTCCAGGGTCTTGACCATAGCCATGTTATCTTGAGTTATCTCTATAGCATGAGATAATAATGTGAAATTGTGAGGACTCCTGATGAAACATATGTGAAGAGCTGGCATGTAAGTCAAGGAGCCACTTGATACATAGCGTGTGGCCACTGAGCTCCCACTGCTACATTCCCTAAGTCCCTTTACTGCATTGAAAAGCCTTGGTTTGGTTGGTTTGGTTTTCGTCATGTAGCCCAGAATACCTTTGAAGTTGTTGTGTCCTGAAGCTGGCTTTGAACTTCTGATCTTCCTGTCTTCACTTCCCCTTGTGTGACAGGTGTGCCTGGCCTCGAAAGTCTTTTATACAAGATGAAAGGTAGAAATGGGTGTTCCAGAGTGTGATAAAATTCATGAAAGCATCAGTGGGACAATAAACAGTCTTGTTCGCCTGTATGTATGTGATGAGTGCGCCACGTCAGAAGCACAGATAAGTGCATATATGTCATTCACAACATCAGAATTTATTAGCAATGAATTCATAAGGTGCATTGGTTTTGTTGGCTGCAATTAATCAGGTAATCCTGATTTCCCTTGATACTGTGGTCACTAGTGTTGGTGGGGGTTTTGGTCTTTTTTGGCGGGGCCTGCCACCCAGCTTCCAAATAAATCATACATGGAGGCTTATTCTTAGTTATGGATGCCAGGTCTTAGCTTGGCTTATTGCTAGTCAACTTTTCTTAACTTTAAATTATCCTGCCTACCTTTTGCCTCTGGGCTTCTCCCATAGCTACTTTATCTCACCTCTTTAAATATTGTCTTTGGTATATTACTCTTTTGTGGGGTGCCTATCACCCAGCTCCCAAATAAATCACACACACGGAGGCTTATTCCTAATGATGAATGCTGGGTCTTAGCTTGGCTTGTTTCTTGCCAGCTTTCCTTAACTTATCCCATCTACCTTTTGCCTCTGGGCTTTCCCTGTTCTCTTACTTATGTAAATCTTTTTCTTACTCCGTGGCTTGTTGGATGTGTAGCTGGGTGACTGGCCCCTGGAGTCCTCCTCTTTCTTTGACTCCTAACTCTCTCCTCTTCTTCCAGATTTCTCCTTCTATTTATCCTATCTGCCTGCCAACCCTGCCTATCCTTTCTCCTGCCTTGCTATTGGCCAGTTCTTTATTAGACCATCAGGTGTTTTAGACAAGCATAGTAACACAGCTTTACAGAGTTAAACAAATGCAACATAAACAAAAGTAACACACCTTAAAATAATATTCTACTACATAATATTTTTTATTTGAATCCTGGTTACTATTATTAACTCTCAGGTCACATGTTATACATCACAAAGAATGTCTACACAAGGTTAAAAGGAACAGAGAACTGAGTACCTAGTTGTGTATGGTAAGGACCCTGCTGCCAAGTTCAATTCCAGAGTTCAATTCCCAGGATCCACATGAGAGAAGGGGAGAATAGACTCCCACATTCGTTCTCAGAGCTCCGTATGCATGCTGCAGCATGCCGTTGCATAGTAAAGTCCTACGAGATAAAACTTGCCATCTTGCAGGATGTTCCAAAGGTAGATAAAACATTATATCTATAGGAAACTCATTAAGACTCAAGAAGTTAAAAAGAAAAAGAAAAAGAAAAAGAAAAAACAAAAACTCAAGGCCTCAGGAAATCCCTGAAATCGACCAGATGAAGCAGGCCCTTTCACCAGGCTACAAAGTACGTGTGACATCTCCACTAAGAATGGGTTCTGTTGACTGAAAACAAAGCTAAAGATAAAGATGTAGGGAGAGAGAGTCTGGGATAAACAATAATGGGGGGATTCAGGTGTGGTCTGACCCTACAGATAGCACAGCTCACTGGGCTATTAACAACATGCACTCCAGCCCTCTGGGTAGAAAACAGGTATCCACATCCCTCCTGTTGAAAAGACAAGCCTATGTGTTTAACATTCCTGGTGTTCCCTAGTGCATATCTGTGTATGCACCAAGACCTTGTGCCCTCTATAATTTGTAAAGTAGAGTCATCCCGGCCAAAGCACAGCTGAAGTCACTACTGTCACTGGTTACCATGAGAAAAGGCATGGCCACCACTACCTAGTAGCAGAGAGCTTTATTAAAAGGAAGAGGAGTTGGGGGAGAAGAACCAGGCCTGGGAAAGGAGCATGTGCAGAGAGAGGGAAAGATGGTGGGGGTAAGAGGGAGCAGAACAGAGAGAGGGTGGGCTCTTCAAGGCACAGGTGGGCCTACAAAGCCTACGTGATCACCAGCACACACTGAAGACATAAGATGCAAGACCCCTTGTCTAGCTCCTGAACTGCACATGTAGTCATGCGGCTGGAGTGAGGGCAGAATCCTAACAGTCACTGTCAATATGGAGTGCCTTAGAGCAGGGTGCAACCTAATGTCCAGGTTAGGCTTTTGTTACATTTATTTTGTTTGTTTTCTTAGTAGTGCATTTACATGACTGGAAATTCAAAAATACCGAAAAAACATATAGTGAAATATGAACATTAAAAGGAGCCCCTCCAGTTCCCATACAACTGTTAGGGTCCTCAAGAAGTCCCATAAAAGACCACCAGACACAATGCAATCAGCTAGAGTGCTTACTATCTAGAGAGTAAAGGTACCAGCATGCTGGGGCCACACATCCAACACAAAGGCAGAAATGGTGACCCCCAAGAAAAGCTTGCAGACTCTTTTATACACAACTAAGGGAATTCTAACAGCAGTGTGATCATTCTACCTAGGATTGGCAATCATATTAGTGCATTTCTAATTGGTTAGGGCTAGCAGGGGTGGGCTAAGGCTATAGCTTTTCCATTCTTGGGCAAGTCTGGACAAGTCCCAGTGTTGTGCCCAGATCGTGACCCCCAGAGAGACCACCAAAGATGAGCAAGCCAGAATGCAAAAGCAAAGTTTAATTTGGGATATCCAAATACAAGCCTAGGCAGGGACTGTCCAATACATCCAACACAGTGGAGGCTGGAGGAAGTGCCCACCTATCTGCAAGCTCAGTTTTTAAAGGGAAAAAAATCACAAGGTTACATCATTTAGGGGTGCTAGTACAGGTACAATTCTGATTGCCTCGCTTCTATGGGCTTTCTAGAAATCATGGCTTAATCTTACTTCTAAGGGAGTGGTTGCCCACCACCATTTCTCATTGGCTGCCCTCAGGTGGGGACATTTTTATGGTCAGTTACCCTGGAAACCAGGTTTGGAACATTCTACAGTCCAGCAGTCATTACCTCGTGACTACCTTGTGACTCTGTACTTTTACACTTCCTGGTTTCTGGAATCTGGACTGACTTGTTTCAGTAACTATTGGCCTATTCCTAGAAGGAGAAATCTTAGGCCTTAGTTTTTGGGTGAAAGCATTTTGGTCTTATTTCTAAGATGGCTCATTTTGGTCTCACACCAGGCTTTGCCCTTATTTGGTTATTACCTATGGGGGGGGTTGGCCCAGGCTACATGTAGTTCCCCTTGTTTCAAGAGGCAGGAACTGAGGCCTAGTTCTTAACTGAGTTATTAGGAGCCTGTCATGGTATTTGCTGGTCTTCTCAACAAGTTACACATTTCCATTGTACATAAGGCAAACAAGGTGCACACTACTATACATCCTTCCAAAGACACTTTACACATTATCCTATATGTGAAGGGCCCAAACAGCTTGACCACACAGCAGCCATGACAGGCTTAGGGGCCTAGACACAGCTTCTGTAGCAGGCTTACTGGCAGGCAACACCCAGATCCAGGAAAAGCCTTAAGCTGATACCACCCAGGGGTCCACCCAGGGGTGAGGAAGTACCTGACATCCCAAACATTGCAACCATTAGATAAGGTGGCCAGATGTCTGCTGTGGGATGTTCTGTATGGCAAATGTGTTGCTAATTAGTCAATAAATAAAACACTGATTGGCCATTGGCTAGGCAGGAAGTATAGGCAGGACAAGGAGGAGAATAAAGCTGGGGAGTGGAAGGCTGAGTCAGAGAGACACTGCCAGCTGCTACGATGAGAAACAGCATGTGAAGATGCCGGTAAGCCACAAGCCACGTGGAAAGGTATAGATTTATAGAAATGGATTAATTTAAGATATAAGAACAGTTAGCAAGAAGCCTGCCATGGCCATACAGTTTATAAGCAATATAAGTCTCTGTGTTTACTTGGTCGGGTCTGGCAGGTAAGAGAGATTTGTCCTGACTGTGGGCCAGGGAGGAAAACTCTAGCTACAGATGTCCTTGAGTCTAGCACACACCTATATTTTGTTTTACAGATTACCCCTAGACAATTGTCAGCCAATCAATGTCCTGGACCCTGGAAATCCCCTCACCCTAACCTCTGCTCTGATAAAAACTCTGCCCCACCTGAGCTCAGGGCTCTCTGCTTTCACTGCTGTGTGGGACAGACAGAGGAACCAATCTCTGGAGCTTGAAATAAAGGCTCTTTGCTTTTACATATGGGATTCGGTCTCCATGGTGGTCTTTTGGGCATCTCCAAGATCTGGGCATAACACTGTACACTTTGCTTTCACTATGAATACAACATACTTTATGTATCATTTTACACTTAAATGGCCACAGTGTTCCATATTTTATTTAACCTGTCCCTTTCTATACTTTATTTAACCTGTCCCTTATTAACAGAAAATTGGGCCATCAGTGGTGGCACAAGCCTTTAAGCCCAGCACTTGGGAGGCAGTGACAGGTGGATCTCTGTGAGTTTGAAGCCAGCCTGGTCTATAAAGTGAGTTTCCGGACAGCCAAGGCTACACAGGGAAACCCTGTCTTAAGAAAACCAAAAAGAACAAAAAGAAAGAAAGAAAAAGAAATCTTAAAAAAATAAAGAAAATTGGTGATATGGTAGTTTGATGAGAATGGCCCCATAAGATCAATGTTTGAATGCTTGCACAATCCCCAGTTGGTGGACTATTTAGGATTAGGAGGTGTGGCCTTGTTGGAGAAGATGTGTCACTGAGAGTGAGCTTTGAGTTTCAAAAGTCCACACCAGGACAAGTCTGTCTGTCTGTCTATCTCTGTCTCTCTCTTTCTCTCTTTCCCTCTCTCTGCCTGCTTCCTATAGATAATATGTAAGCTCTCAGCTACTGCTCCAGGGCCATGCCTGCCTGGCTACTGCCATGCTCCCTGCCATGATGATCATGGACTAACCCTCTGAAACTGTAAGCAAGACCCCAATTAAATGCTTTCTTTTATAAGTTGCCTTGGTCACAGTGTCTCTCCCCACAATAGAACTGTAACTGAGACATGGGGCCAGCAGGATGAGCCAGTGGATAAAGGCGCTTGCTGCCAAGCCTGGTGCCCCCAGCTTCTTCTTCTGTTGCTGTGATAAAACACTGACCAACACCAACCTAGGGAGGGAAGTGTCTGTTTGTCTTAGAGTTTACAGTTTGTCATCTAGGGAAGCCAAGATGGGAAATCAGGGCGGAAACACTGAAGACCATAGAGGAATGCCGCCTACTAACTCAATCCCATCATTTACCTATCTTTCTTTGTTGTTGTTTGTTTTGTTTTGCTTTGTTTTGTTTTGTTTTCGAGACAGGGTTTCTCTGTGTAGTTTTTGTGCCTGTCCTGGATCTTTCTCTGTAGACCAGGCTGGCCTGGAACTCACAGAGATCCACCTGACTCTGCTCCCAAGTGCTGGGAAAAAAGGCATGTGCCACCACTGCCTGGCTTATCTATCTTTCTTATACAGACCAGGCACATCTGCCTAGAGGTAGATGGTACTGCCCAAAGTGGGCTGGGTCCTCCTACATCAATGAACAATTGAGGAATTGCCCATAGACACCCCCATGGACCAATCTGATGAAAACAGTGCCTCAGTTGAGGTTCCCTCTTTCAAGATGTATCAAGTTGACAACAGTCGAGTTAGTCATCACACTGGAAAAACCTGCACTTGAGCTTCAGAACACACGGTGGAAGGAGAGACAACCCCTGTGGATTGTCCTTTGACCTCCACACATGCACCATGGCACATCGCTCACATAAACAAATAAATATAAAAAAAAAGTAATGTTTTCCCATTACAAATATTACAACAAAATAACCTCATGTATACATCATGTAGTGTGTATTTCATATACATATCTATAGGACGAAGTCTGTATGTGTGTAGAATGAACTCTAAGAAAAAGACCTGCCATGTTAAAGAGTATGTTTACCTGTAGTTTTGGTGATGATTCATAAATTCTTGTCAATAGAAGTTAAACTATTTTATTTTGTAATAAATAGTATATCTGAACATTCTTTTTAAAAAAATTTTTGAGGACTAATAACAGATTGAAGGCTCAGCCAGCCCAAGTGCCCCTAAATGCATCCAGGGATCCTTGGCATGCCACTTTTTTTTTAGTGATAAGCTCCATACAGAAGGAGACCTCAGAGAGGATTCTTTTGGTCTCCATGGCAACATTTACCTACTTAGAAGCCTCAAATTATTGTTCCTAGGTTACAAGAGTAAAATCTCAGGATGAAAACATTCTTCCCACTCCGTGTTTTAAATAGGAAAGCGATCAGGAAGCGCTGTGTAGGAACACAGTGGTACCCACTCTGCTGCAGTGCTTCTGGGTCGCTCGGCCTAGGATTAGCGTGTTTGCGGTTTGTTTCCTGGTGTCTGAGGCTGCCTTCAGTTAGTCCGTTTGCCAAAGAGACTTTCTGTTTTCCTTCCTGACAAAATACATAGAAGGTGTAGGGAGGAGGGAGGTATTGTCAGTTTGCCTTTAATCATTAGCTTTTCCTTAAGCACAGAACTTGGTTTCTGCCATGACACCTTGTTTCTTAGGTGTGTTTTTAGTTTATTTTACAGTTAATTGTTTTGTAATGGACTGTTTTCCAAAGACAAAAAAAAATCTGTCTAGTCTGATTTTCTATTTTACTATTAATCAGCAAACATGAACTCAGCTGACCTACCGGAAACCTCCATGAAGCCTAGGTAAACACGTACATTCTTAGCTGTTATCACTCAAAGGGGGCTCTTTGGTTACTTTTCTATGGCTGGATAAAACACCGTGACAAGTCTATTTTAGGCTTACAGTCCCAGAAGGTTAGAGCTCCTGAGGTCTGAGAGCAGGCATGGTAGCAGGAACAGCTGAGGGCTGAGAGCTCACATCTCAAACCACAAACAGGAAGCAGAAAGAATGCACTGGACACAGCTCAAAGCCCACCCCTAGTGATCCAGCTTCCTTTAGTAAGACCACACCTCCTAAACCTATGCAAACAGTGCCACCAACTGGGGACCTATTATTCAGATCCCCAGGAACTTGGGGGGACAAACTACCGTGTGTGTGTGTGTGTGTGTGTGTGTGTGTGTGTGTGTGTGTGTGTGTGTGTGTGTGTGTAAGGGCAAGTGCAAGTGTGTCGCAGAGTGAATGAGGTCAGAGGACAGCCTTGGGTATCAGTCCTCACGTCCCACCTTGAGAAAGGATCTTTGTTGTTTTCCTCCAGCATATGCCAGGCCAGCTGGCTTGTGAGCTTCTAGGGATTCCCTAGCTCCATCTCAAATCTCCCCATGGGACACTGGGATTACAGACACTAGTGCTATGAATCCAGCTTTTTTTTTTCCTTAAAGCTTTTACTTTGAAACATCATGGGAAAAAAGTTACAATTACACGTGGAGAAGAAGTACACATGACCACAGAAGGAAAACAACACAATTGGAAGCTGTCTTAGGGTTCCTAGAGCTGCAACAAACACCATGACCAAACAGCAAGCTCGACCAAACAGCAAGCTCGGGAGGAAAGGGTTTATTTACACTTCCACACTGCTGTTCATCACTGAAGGAAGTCAGGACAGGAATTCAAACAGAGCAGGAATCTGGAGGCAGGAGCTGGTGCAGAGGCCATGGAGGGGTGCTGCTTTCTGGCTTGCTCCCCTGGCTTGTTCAGTCTGCTTTCTTATAGAACCCTGGACCACCAGCCCAGGGATGGTACCACCCACCATGGGCTGGGCTCCCCTATTGATCACTGATTGAGAAAATGCCTTACAGCTGGATCTCATGGAGGCATTTTCTCAGTTGAGGCTCCTTCTTCTCTGATGACTCCAGCTTGTGTCAAGTTGGCATAAAACCAGCCAGTACAGAAGCACTGATGCCTGTCAGCTAGCTCTGAAGCTGAAGTTGGTCCAAGGGCTTAAAGAATGGGTTAGTAATCCTTTCCTTCTTCCTCAACCCTCTCCTCCAACAGAATCCACACCAGCCTCCTCATCCTTCTCCAGCGCAGCCATGTCCTCATGGACCTCAGAGATCTCCCCCTCCTCCATACCCTCATCCACATGCCAGTGCACAAAGCATGCTTGGTATACATCAGATCAAACTTGTGATCTAGGCGAGCCCAGGCCTCAGCAATGGCTGTGGTGTTGCTCGGCATGCACACAGCTCTCTGGACCTTGGCCAGGTCTCCACCAGGTACCACAGTGAGAAGCTGGTAAATAATGCCAACCTTAAAGCCAATGGGGCAGAAGTTCACACACTGGATGCTGCGCTTGGTCTTGATGGTGGCAATAGCAGCATTGACATCTTTGGGAACCATATCACCATGATACAACAGGCAGCAAACCATGTATCTACCATGGCGGGAGTGACATTTCACCATCTGGTTGGCTGGCTCAAAACAGGCATTGATGATCTCTGCTATAGAAAGCTGCTCCTGGTAGGCTTTCTCAGCAGTGTTGACAGGGGCATATGTGGCCAGAGGAAGTGGATGTGAGGGTATCCAGGTTGGTCTGGAATTCGGTCAGATCTAAATTCCCATCAAATCTGAGGAAAGCAGTGATGGAAGACACAATCTGGCTAATAAAGCTAAGGTTAGTGTAGGTTGGGTGCTCAATGCCAAGGTTTCTACAACAGATGTCATAGATGGCTTCATTGTCTACCATGAAGGCATAATCAGAGTTCTCCAGGGTGCTATTGGTGATGAGGATGGAATTGTAGGGTTCAACCACAGTAGTGGAAACCTGAGGTCTGGGTAAATAGAGAACTCCAGCTTGGACTTCTTTCTGTAATCAACAGAGAGCCGCTCCATCAGCAGGGAGGTGAACCGTGAGTCCGTTTTCCCCACCAAAGCTGTGGAAGACACCAAAAAAGGTGTTAAAAGAGTCCTCTCCTAATGGTCTTGTCACTTGGCATCTGGCCTTCTGCTGGATGTTCCAGGCAGTAGAGCTCCCAGCAGACAGTGCTGATTTGGACAAGAGCCTGGCCAATGTGGACAGAGATGCACTCATGCGTGGTAACCGTGGGTAAGAAGGCAAATGTGACAGAAGCAGACACTGGGTCCCAGCTCCTGTTCCCAACAGCCAAGAGTTGAGGTAAGTAACAATCTTATCCAGCTTTTGTGTGGTTGCTGGGGATTCTAATTCAGGTCTTCAAGCATGCACGGCAAGGGTGTTTATCCACTGAATCATCTTTTACCCCAGCCTGGTAAAAGTCCCCCTAAGATGTCCTTTAAAAATATCCTACGTGCACTAGGCACTCACTATGTAGACCAGGCTGGCCTCCGACTCAGAGGTTCACCTGCCTTTGCCTCCTGAGTGGGATTAAAGGTGCATGCCTCTGTGCCTGGCTCTATTTGCTGTTATTGTACAAAATTCATCTTTGAATTGTGGATGATTCAGTAATTTCTGCTAAAGGAAAGTGGAAAAATAAAAACAAAAGGAATCTACTGCATGAAAATAGCGTAAACCAGTTATTTGCTGTGCTTGAGAACAAAAATCCCAGTGTGTAAATCATGCTTTTCACGTGTGGTAGCATTATGAAACACGACTATAGACCTGGAGACTTAATATTAGTTATGGAGGCTTGGCTTTACCTTAGTTCTTATATGAATCTGTTTTTCTTTATCTACATTTTGCCTTGAAGCTTTTTATCTTTCTTTCTGTATGTCTTACTTTCCTGCTGTCTCTGTCTGTCTGTCTGTCTGTCTGTCAGCTGCCTGGCTTCTGGCCCCGTGTGTGTCCCTCTTTCTCCTCATTCTCTCCTCCTTCTCTTGAATAGATTTCTCCTTCTACTTATTATTGGTTAAACGACGTGCTGCTCGTGGCTGGCTGCCGCCCACAGCAGCCATGCCGGTGGAGGAGAGTGCTGGTCGGAAGAATCACAAGCCATAGTTACCTTTTTAGAGCTTTATTGGGAGAGAAGGGGAGAGAGAGAGAGGGAGGGAGAGGACAGACAGAAGGAAGGAGCAGAAAGGAAAAAGAAGGAAAGAAGGGGCGCACAGAGGGCCCACCCGCTTTTTAGGCTGGGACGCCATCGCAGGATGGTGACGTAATTAAGGACCAAATCCTTACACTTATTCTCTCTGCCCGCCAGCCCTGCCTACCCCTCCTCTGCCTAGCTATTGGCCATTCAGCTTTTTATTAGACCAGTCAGGTGCGTTAGGCAGGCAAGATGAAATAAATGCAACACATCTTTTCATCATTAACAAAGGCAACAGACACAGATGTCACACACCTTCACATAGTTAAAGTAATATTCCACAGCATAAACAAATGTAGTACATCTTTACATAGTTAAAATTATTCCCACAACACTGGTCTACAGAGCAAGTTCCTGGCCAGCCAGTGCTACACAGTTAGACCCTGTCTTAAAAGAGGGAGAGAGCGAGAGAGCGAGAGTGAGAGAGAGAGAGAGAGAGAGAGAGAGAGAGAGAGAGAGAGAGAGAGAGAGATTAGCCACCATTGCCCAGCTTTAAATGAAATAGATTTTAACTTTAGTTACAAATGTAATGTCTACTCCAGATGCCGTACCTCTGAGCTGTGTATCTTTCCCAAACTAATATAATCTCAAGTTGGTATAAAACTGAAATGCTAAGGCAAGACATGGTGACACATGTGTTTAATCCAAGAACTAGTGACACAGAGGCAGGTAGATCTCTGTGAGTTTGAAGCCAGCCTGGTCTACATAGCAAATTCTAGGCCAACTAAGGCCACACAGTGAGACTTTGTCTCAAAATGGAACAAAACAAAGCAAAAGAAACAAACAAACAAACAAACAAACAAAAACAGCAACCAAAAGCTGAAATGTCTTGTGTGTATGAAGCACGTTATTTGTACAGCATGATGGGATTCACTGACATTTCCACACACATGTACACCATGACTTCATTGTGTCTCTCTGCCCAACCTCCATATCTACTACCCATCCTTCAATGGCCTCATCAAGCAGCTTTTCAGAAAAGAGGGGAAAGAAACTTGGGAAAAGAATATTTAGGTTAGACTTTGTTTATATCTGTTCTCTATTTTTCTTAGAAAAACAAAAACTAGCTTTGGATGGTCAGTGATTTTTATCTCGGGATTATGACCAGGGCAAAGGCGGATGAAACCATATCCCCGACACTCTCAGTGATGTCCATCCATCACTGAGCAGGCAGATGAAAAAGAGTGTAGTGTGTTCATTACTTTTCTGACTGTTGTGATGAAACACCCTGACAAAACCAGCTCGAGGAAGTGTTTATTCTGCTCACAGTTCGGGGATACACAGTTCATCATGCTGGGGAAGTTCCGGTGGCAGGAGTCTGAGGCAGAGGGTCACACTGCAGCCTCAGTCAGGCACAGTGGGACATGAAAGCTAGTGTTCAGCTAATGCTCCAGCTGAGACCCTGGCCAATGGGCTAGTGCAGAGTGAGGCTGTCTTCATATCTCAATTACCCTAAGCTAGGCCATTCCTCACAGCCACACGCATAGGCTAACCTGATCTAAATGACCCCTCACAGGCCTTCCCAGAGGTCTGTGTCCTAGATGACTCTAGATCTGTCAAGTTGACAATTAAAATTAACTCTCACAGGTAGATCTGGTACTTAAAAAATAGATGTCTTTAAAATGTCCCATGATTAGTAATGTTTCTGAACCTTAACTCTGGTTGTTGTTTCTACATAATTTCTTAAATCTAGAAATAGAAAATGAGCAGTCTTTTCAAATGTAATATGCCCGTGTTACCAGATTATCAGAGAATCCTTTTCAGGGTTAGTCATTCTCTTAGTTGCGGGGCATTTACCCACCAACCCCACAGCTCCCCAGAGTTTTCTTGAGTGCAAGCAGCAGGAAATATTAGATAGAAGGACTTAGATTGTGGAGATAAACAGAAAATAAAGGATAGCCTCGAGAGGGCCTGGAACCTATTTCAACAATCCCCGACTGTCTCTGTCCCAGGTTATTTATAGAGACACCAAAGGGTGGAACAAAGACCTCCCCCCAGCACAGCCAAGTGCAGACCATCTCAGACACCTGCACTCAGGCCCATGGTCCTAATCATCCTCTCTATGCGGACCTGCTGGGTAAAGCCACGAGGAACTTGAAAACAGGCTCCCACACTTAGGGTTTCTATTGTTGTGAAGAGACACCATGACCACAACAACTCTTATAAAGGAAAACATTTAATTGGGACTAGCTTACATTATCAGAGGTTTAGTTCATTATCATCACGGTAGGACATAGCAATGTGCAGGCAGACATGGTGCTGGAGCTGAAAGTTCTACATCTTGATCCCTAGGCAACAGAAGGAGACTGTGTGCGTGTCACACTGAGCAACACTTGAGCAAAAAGAGACCTCAAAGCCCACCTCCACAGTGACACACTTCCTCCAACAAGGCCACACCTACTCCAAGAAGGCCATATCTCTTAATAGTGCCATTCACTATGGGCAAGCATTAAAACACATGAGTCTATGGAGGCCATACCTATTCAAACCACCATATTCCACTCTCTGGCCCCCAAAGGCATGCAGCCATAACATATTGCAAAATGCATTTAGTCCAACTTCAAGAGTACACATAATCCTATCACAGTCTCAACAACATTTAAAAGTCCAAAGTTCAAACTCTCTTCTGAGATTCATACAGTCTCTTAACTGTAATCCCCTGTAAAAAAAATAAAAAAGGGGGGCTGGAGAGATGGCTCAGCAGTTAAGAACACTGGCTGTTCTTCCAGAGGTCCTGAGTTCAATTCCCAGCAACCACATGATGGCTCACAACCATCTGTAATGAGATCTGGTGCCCTCTTCTGGCCTGCAGGGATACATGCAGACATTATACTGTATAATAAATAAATAAATAAATCTTTAAAAAAAATAAAAAAATAAGAAAGCAGATAACATACTTCCAACATATAATGGCACAGGATATACATTACCTTTCAAAAGGTAGGAGAGGGAGAATAGTGAAGAAATACTGGACCAAAGTAAGACTGAAAACCAGTTGGGCAAACTTCAAGCTCTGCTTTTCCATGTCTGATGTCAAAATGCTCTTCAGATCTCCAACTCCATTCAGCTTTGTTGACTGGAACACACTTCTTTGTCTTGGGCTGGTTCCACTCCCTGTTAGCAGCTCTCCTCAGCAGGTATCCCACAACTCTGGCATCTCCAACATCTTGGGGTCTCCAAGGTAATCCAGGCTTCACTTTCACAGCTTCTCACAATGGCCTCTCTGGGCCTCCATTCAGGGACACCCCTGTGGCACACCTTGCCTCAGTGGCTTTCCTTAGTCTAGAAGAGAGATTCCATAACCCCTTTCTTTTATCCTTCACTCTAAAGTCAGAATCATGTGGCCAAAGCTTCCAAGTTCTGCTGCTTACTGGGGCTCGACCATGGTCCCCTGGTTCAGCTCCATGGTCAGTAGCTTTCTGTTTCCCATGATTTCCTTCACTGCCTAAGCTTGGCTGTCCTAGAACTTGCTCTGTAGACCAAGCTGGACTTGAACTCCGAGATCTTTGTGCCTCTGTTTCCTGAGTACTGAGATTAGAGGTGTGTACCACCACACCTGAACCTCAGATGTTCTTTAATTCCTTTCACAAGTTGGAAGCTTAGCTGGGTGGGATCTGGCCCTGAGGTCTCCACTACATTTATTTCATTTAACACCAGTTTTTCCTTTAGTCTGTTTATCTCCTTGAACACAGGATTTAGATCCATTCTACTTCCTGGTACTCCCCTTTCTCCTCAAATTGTACATTTTGTATTTTTCCTTGCTCAGCTTGCTTCTTGTCATTATAGATCTTCATAAGAGTGAAAGCTAATAACCATACAGCAAACTCAATACTAGGCTTTTTTGAGATTTCCTCTGCCAATGGAATTAATCTAAAACTCTTCACTTTAGCCTCAGGCAGACTTTTCAGACAAGGGCAAAAGGCAGCCACATTTTTCACCAAATTATCATAAGACTGGTTGCTAGGCTATATACTAACATTCTTCTCCTCTGAGACCTCTTGAATCAGGACCCCGCAGTTCAAATCACCCTTAGCTCAACTGTCTTCCATGTTTCTACTAGGATGGCCCATTAAGCCCCACTTAAAGCATTCAACTAATTTTCTAATCCATAGTCTCAAGGTCCATATTCCTTCAAACAAAAGCATGGTCAGGCCTATCGTAGAAATACCATAGTCCCTGGTACCAGCTTCTGTCTTAGTTAGGGTTTCTATTTCTGTGAAGAGCCACCATGACCATGGCAACTCTTATAAAGGAAAACATTTAACTGGGGCTGGCTTACAGTTTCAGAGATTTAGTCAATTATCATCATGGCAGGACATGGTGGTGTGTAGGCAGACACCTACCGTCTCAGAACACTTCTGTTGCCAGTGAGTCAAGATGTAAGAACTTTCAGCTCCTTCTCTAGGACCATGTCTGTCTGTATGCTGCCATGCTTCCTACCATGATGGTAATAGACTAAACCTCTGAACTGTAAGCAAGCCCCCAAAATGTTTCCTTTGTTAGAGTTGTCATGGTCATGGTGTCTCTTCACAGCAATAGAAACCCTAACTAAAAGCTGGGTGGGGTGGCTCACACCTTTAATCCCAGTACTTGGGAGGTAGAGGCAGGCCAATCTCTGTGACTTCAAGGCCAGCCTGGTCTATAAAATGAGTTCCAGGACAGCCAGGGCTACACAGAGAGGCCTTATCTTGAAAAACCAAAAAAGAAAAGAAAAAAGAAAAGATACCCTAAGATGGATAATATATGTAAAACATAGATCCTATAAATATAACAGGGCATTAATAGAGGCTATTGTTACTATAGTATGTTATCTGAATACTTCTTATGTATCATGTAGCGGATAATTAAACAAGATCCTCAAAGGGAAATGGATTTTGTAGCCTCATGGCTATAGTGTGAAGATTATCATGTAACTGGCAAGAACATAAATGTGTATATGAAAATATGGCCTTATATATTATTAGTTACAAACATTAAGTTGTACCTCAGGGGCCAAGCACTGTATATATAGTAGGAAATGATAAGTACACTTGGAATGTGCTGAAGGAATAAAGAACAGAAGTAATAGCCAGGTGTGTATTGCTGTGATAGGCCTGGGTATGTGTTTGTTTGGAGGAATTTGGACTTCCATACTTTGGGTTATGAATGCAGTGGAATGCTTTAAGCTCTGCTTAATGGGCCACACTAGTAGGAGCATGGAAGACAGAGGGGCTAAGAGTTGTTTGAACTGTCGGGGGCTCACTCAAGAGGTTTCAGAGAAGAATTTAATATGTCGCCTAGAGATAGTTCTTGAAAGTGGCTGTCTTTTGCCCTTGTCTGCCTGAGACTAAAATAAAGAGTTTTGGATTAATTCTATGGGCAGAGAAAATCTCAAAACAGCCTAGTACAGACTCTGTCATGTGGTTATCAGTGGTAACTCTAAAGATTTATAATGAAAAGGAGCAAGCTGAGCAGGGTAAATTACAGACTGTTGAGGAGTAAAGAGCATGGGGAATTAGAATGGAGCCAAGTCCCGTGTTTAAGAAAATAAATTAAGAAACTGAATAAATGGAGTGGTGACCTCAGGGCAAGATCCCACCCAGCTAAATTTCCAATTGTGAAAAGGAACTAAAGAAAAGCTTAGATACAGGTGTGGTAGTGCACATCTTTAATCCCAGCACTGGGAAGGCAGAGGCTGACAGATCTCTGAGGTTTGAGGTCAGCCTGATCTACAGAGCAAGTTCCAGAACAGCCAAGCTTGGGCAGTGAAGGGACCCATTAAAAACTGAAAGCTGGTGAAGATGTAATTCAACAAGGGGGCCATGTTCCAGGCCCAGCAAGCAGCAGAACTTGCCAGCTTTGGCCCCAGGGTTCTGGCTTTAGAGGTAAGGATAGAAGAAAGAGGTTATGGAATTTACCGCTGAGATTAAGGAAAGCTACTGAGGTCAGGCATGTGTCAGGGGTGTCCCTGAATGGAGGCCTAGAGAGGTCATTGCATGAAGCTGTGAAGTTGAAGCCTGGACTGCCTTGAAGACCCCAAGATATTAGATATGTCAGAGTCATGGGATACCTGCTGAGGAGAGCTGCTAACAGGGAGTGGAACCAGTCCAAGAGAAAGATGTGTGTTGTAGTCAACAAAGCTGAAAGAAGTTGGAGGTCTGAAGAGCATATTGACATCAGACATTGAGATGAAGAGTTTGAAGTCGAACCAACTGGGTTTTGGTCTTGCTTTGGTCCAGTATTTCCTCCTGATGCACCCTTCCCTACATTTTGGAACAGTAATTTATATCTTGGGCCATTATATGTTAGAAGTATATGATCTGCTTTTTGATTTTGATTTTACAGGGGATTACAGTTAAGAGATTGTATGAATCTCTAACGGGCAGTGGTGGTGCACGCCTTTAATCCCAGCACTCGGGAGGCAGAGCCAGGCGGATCTCTGTGAGTTCGAGGCCAGCCTGGGCTACAGAGTGAATTCCAGGAAAGGCGCAAAGCTACACAGAGAAACCCTGTCTCCAAAAAAAGAAAAAGGAAAAAAAAAAGAGATTGTATGAATCTCAGAAAAGACTTTTAAACATTTTTGAGACTATGATAGCTAGGAGGACTTTTGAATTTAGACTAAATGAATTTTTCACTATGATATTGCTATAAGGACTTTTGAATTTAGACTAAATGAATTTTTTATTATGATATTGCTATAAGCTTGTGAGGGCTAGGGAGTGGAATGTGCTAGTTTGAGTGTAATTGGCCCCCATAAATTCACAGGGAGTGGCACTATTAGGAGGTGTGGCCTTGTTGAAGTAGGTGTGGCTTTGTTAGAGGAAGTATGTCACTGTGGGAGTGGGCTTTGAGGTCTCTTTTTGATCAAGCTTCACTTAGTGTGACAGGCAAATTCCTGTTGCTTAAGATGTAAGACTCTTAGCTACTTCTGCAGCTTCATGTGTGCCTGCACATCACCATGCTCCCTGCCATGATGATAATGGACTGAACCTCTGAATTGTAAACTGCCACCTCAATTCAATGTTTTCCTTTATAAGAGTTGCGGTGAGCTGGTCGGTGGTGGTGCACACCTTTAATCTCAGCGTTGGGGAGGCAGAGGCAGGCGGACCTCTGTGAGTTTGAGGCCAGCCTGGTCTACAGAGTGAATTCCAGGACAGGCTCCGAAGGTACACAGAGAAACCCTGTCTTAAAAAAACAAACAAACAAACAAATAACAAAAAAAAGAATTGTTGTGGTCATGGTGTCTCTTCAAAGTAATAAAAACCCTAACTAAGACACCAGGAGTCTGGGGAAAGGTATTTTAAGGTTCTGAGTTGGAAATGCTAGAACTCAAAGCGTTACCACTTGTTAGGGTCAGAGACTGGACTGGCAGCCCTGAACAAGCCAGGCTCAGCCCTCCATCCTTAAAAGGCCAATTAAACAAACAAGACATAAGGAAATGCAGCAAGAAGAGAGTTATTTGCTGTGGTCACACTGGGAAGAGGAAGAAGGAGGCCCAGCAATCGCCACCCCGGTCCAGTTTCACGTTCCTAACAAGGTGTAGGTTTGAGTAGCTGGCAAAAGTGAAGCACCCTGTCAGCGTGGGGTCCCTCCCATCACCATTGTCTCAGCTCCCATCGCTCCTGTCCAGTGGCCTGACAAAGTGTCAGAACTGTGTAACATCTCTGTGTCGGAGATAAGCTCCCCCTGGCTGGCACCAGACCCCCTGACTTTTTCTTCTCCTAGAGATTCCTGAGGAAAATCCAATTCCTTGAGGTTCATTGCTTCCATAGTCCAATAACCACAAGGAAGGATACCAGTATCTTTTAGAACACTTGCATTCCTGCCAAGACAGAAAGGTGGTGACTAAACTGTCAGAAGGGTCAGAGGCACATTTGCCTTTGACAGTAAAACCAGACATTCGGGTTTTTTAAAAGGTATTTCCTTTTCCCTGTTGTTAGCTGATATTTCAAGTCCATCCCCCTCCTTCTTTTGAGAGAGTGTTATAGTGTAGCTTTTTCTTTTGGAAATAACATGATTACCTTGTTATTGGCATTACTAAGGGTCAGAGCCTAGACCTTGACAGCTCCAACAATCCAAGTTCAGCCACCCTGTCCTTACTAATGAAACAAACAAGTTATAGCAAAAGCAAAGGAGGTTTATTCAGTTGGGTAGAAGAGGGACAATGAGATCTGAGATCCCCTTCAAGTTCATTTGAGGTCCTGGCACTTGGTTTAGGTTTAAGTATCTGGCCAGAGTTACACATAACTATGCAGTCCTGATGCCCATCATTGACCCATCATTGTCTTAGCTCCTGCCTCTCCTGAGTCTTCTGCCAAGTCCCACCCGAATATCGAACAGTCCTTGAAGGGAGGAGTAAGGATTAAGAATTAATAGATATGAAAAATAGAGACGTAGTTGACACAAAAGAAAAAGACAGAGACACAGAATAGCATCGGGAGAGCTCTGGGTCAATACCACAGTCGCCCCGAGTTTATTCCTCATCAACTTTTTATTCACCAGCAAGGAGAAAGGCAAAAGACCTCCCCCTCTTTTTTTTTTTTTTTTTTTAATTTTTTTCGAGACAGGGTTTCTCTGTGTAGCTTTGCGCCTTTCCTGGAACTCACTTTGGAGACCAGGCTGGCCTCGAACTCATAGAGATCCGCCTGGCTCTGCCTCCCAAGTGCTGGGATTAAAGGTGTGCGCCACCACCACCCGGCAAGACCTCCCCCTCTTAAGGACACAATGGTTCAAAGTACAAACAAGTGTAAATACCTCCTTAATTCTCAAAACGTCTAGTAGCCGTGCCTTACAGCAAAACATCCTGTAATTAGGCCTTGAAGTATAAGACATCTGGTAAACTATACCTTTGGCCAAAATATCCTATTATGCAGCCTTGAGGGGCAAAACAAGTATCTCTGACCTTGAGTCAAGATGGAATAAGGCTTCACTATGGAGTCTCCATACTGGGTGACAAAGTAGAAGCTTCCTCCAGGATCAGCAGGGGCAGATAAAGAGGAGCAGCTCCCTCGAAGGAAGAGATAAGTTCTCCAGGAACAATGGACAGCATGCAGGACAGACTGAACTGAGGGTGCACAAGCCTGAAGCAGTGGTTTCAAAACCAGGTGAGGGTCTGGTTGTCTCACCAGAGCAGGAGAGGGCACACAGGCTGAAAACCAACAGGTTAAAAGCTTCACTTCCTCCTCCAGGGTGTTTTGCGATGTGATTTTTAGTATCATTAGTCACGAAAGATGCTTGACACTTACTAGCCATTGGTAACACATGGGAGGCAGCAAAGTCTATCCAGTACTGAGACTGTGAATGTAACAGTTAGTAGAATGCTAGTCTAGCATAGTTCTAGGTCCCATCTCCAGTAGTCTGGATAAACTCAGTGGTGCACGCCTGTGTTCCTAGCAATTGGAATGTGGAAGCAGGAGGATGAAAGTTCATGGTTATTCTTGGCTACATACTGAGTTTGGGGCCAGCCTGTGTTGTATGAGATCCTGTCTCAAAAAACAAGAAAGGTGGATGGAGAAGGAGAATGCAAAGGAGTATGTACCAGTGAGGCTCCAATCTCTGGAGATAAACACAGCAATCTGAACAAAGTTCAATACAGAGAATTGTTACCTATGACAGAAAGAGGCCGAACAGGGGTTTGCCTAGCAAGACACAGAGAGACTCTAAAGCATACACAAATAGATTTAGTGAGCAGCCGCTGCCCACTATCACAGCTGAGATAAGAGGATGAGTGGTGTGGCTGACCTCATTGGAAGTAGCACGCCTTGGCTCACCGGCAGCCCAGAACGCAGTGCCTTCCAGCATTCCTTCAGTGCTGACTACTGACAGAGCTGAACAACTTATCCAACTTTGTTATTGAACAGGCCTTGGAAGACCAGTGGATTTGAACTGGAGAGGGAAAATTTAGTACTTAGCACAGTGTTTATAGGATTTTCTTTTTTTGGTGTGTGTGGGGGGTTGAAATACAGTTTCTCTGTGTAGCCCTGGCTGTCCTTCTGGAACTTGCTTTGTAGACCAAGCTGGCTTTGAACTCACAGAGATCCACCTGCCTCTGCCTCCCAAGTGCTGGGACTAAAGGTGTGCACCATCACCATCCAACTATAGGATTTTCTTAAATATTTGCTTTAATATATTATCCCTCAGTCTTATTTATTCATCTTTTTGTTGTTTTGTTTTTGTTTTTCTGAGACAGAGTTTCTCTGTGTAGTCCTGGCTGTCCCAAAACTTTCTCTGTGGACCAGGCTGGTCTAGAACTCAGAGATTAGCCAGCCTCTGCCTCCTGAGTGCTGAGACTAAAGGCGTGTGCCACCACCACCTGGTTTATTTATTCATTTTAAAGGTGTGCCATCCAAGGCCGAGCATAGTGGTGCATGCCTTTAGTCTACAAGGTCTACAAAGTGAGTTCCAGGACAGCTAAGGCTGTTACACAGAGAAACCCTGTCTCAAACAACAACAACAACAAAACAAATTAAAAAATGTGGCATCCGACAGTCTTTTTCTTCTGTACTTAAGTACATCTTAGCCAGAGAAGTCATATTGTCTCACCAGGCTCCACCAAGTCTACAGATGAGAGGAAAATACTTAAGAATCTGAAAAGGGGCTAAGGATGTCTTAACAGCTCAGCCGGTAGAGTGCTTGCCCAGCGTGAGAGTACCAGAGAAAGCCCATTAAAGGAAAACTCCCGGTCAGCCTTGCAGCTTCATCTAAACTAAATTTTAGTTTATAAAACCATGCTACAGTGCTCACTTCAGCAGCACATATACAAAGATTGGAATGAAACAGAGAAGATTAACAGGGCCCCTGCCTGAGCATGTTGTGCAAATTCATGAGGCCTTCCATATCTTTAAAAGGAAAAAAAACCCTCATGTTACATACTATATGAAAAAGCTACTCACTTATTTGTATCTAGGAGTTGTTTGATTTGGTGTAGGAAGTTTTATATGGGTGGGTTAAGCATGCTAAAAACAAGTACACATTCAAATTGAGGAAAATTTAAGTAATTAGAAAGATGGGGTAGAGGCAGCCAAGAAGCAAAACTTCTCGTTTTTGTTTTCCATCTTTATAAAGTTGGCAGATGGCTCAGCCATGAAGAACACTGGCTGCTCTTCCAGAGGACCTGGGTGTGTTTCCCAGTATCCACATGGCAGATCACAAGTATCAGTGACCCCAGTCCCATAGGCTCTGGCGCCCTCTTTTAGCTTCCTCTGGCACTGAGCACATGTGATATATGAACATACATGCAGGCAAAATACCCAAACCAAATAAAAAAATAAAAATAGTCAGGTGGTGGTGGAGCACGCCTTTAATCCCAACACTCAGGAGGCAGGGATAGGTGGATCTCTGTGAGTTCAAAGCCAGTCTGGTCTACAAAGCAAGTTCCAGGACAGCCAAAGCTGCCTCTAAAAATCAAAAGGAAAACAAACAAACAAACAAACAAAAAAAACAACTTTAAAAGAGGATAAGATGGATGTTTCTACGTGTTCTGCCTGTCTAAGGGTAGCATTGTACAAATCTGAGTCTAGTCAATAAGAAAAACACCAAAAAAAAAAAAAAAAGCCCCTCTAAAAATTAGTCCATCTTAACAGGAAAAGCTGATGTATTTGTTTGCTCAAGTGTTACTATACACTGGGATTATAGCTCACCTCTGTGTGTGGTGGTGTGAGTGAGAATGTCCCCCAGAGGCTCATGTACTTTTAAAAATTTATTTCTTATTTTATGTGCATTGGTGTTTTGCCTGCATGAATGTCTGTGTGAGAGTGTTGGACCTCCTGAAGTTGGAGTTATAGTTGTGACCCATGCTAGGAATTGAACCCAGGTCCTCTGGAAGAGCAGCCAGTGCTCTTAACTGCTGAGCCATCTCTCCAGCCCTCTATGCTAACATCTCTCCCCATCGGCTGGTGCTCTTTGGGGGAGGTTTAGGCAGTGAGGCCTTGCTACAGGAAGTATGTTGCTGTGGGTGGGTGTTCAGAGGATACAGCTTCGCTCTACTTCTAGTACGGTTTTCTGGTGTCTGCTATTGAGGATGTGATCTCTCAGCTTCCTGCTCCTCATGCATCAGGGTGAACTCTTACCCCCCTGGACTTCTTAGCCCAAATGAACAACCCCTCCTACACTTTTCACTACAATGTATATCACAGCAACACAAGAGTGGCCAGCTTGCTGCGGAACTGAGGTTGGAGCCCCAGAGACGAGCTTTCTACCTGCTGGCCACCTCTCAGTAGATAATGAGATGTTCTGAGGAGTTCAAAAATGTCGGTTAACATAGAACCAGCAGGATGCCAAAAAAACCTCTCTCCTACCCAGTGCTCTAGTCTCCCTCTCCAGTGCCCCATACTGGCTGAATTAAACCATGGCCAGGTGGAATGACTTGGGAAATGTGATTTACAAAGTCCCCGCCCTACATGAAGGGGCCTATTTGGGTTGTGAGATAATTGAAGTGGGAAAGTTGGGCATCATTTACCAATGTTTTCCTTCCTTTTTGCTTTGCCTTTCCATATCACAGAAGGGAGAATTCAGCTTTGACACAATGCAGCTGGAGTTGGGGATGTGACACTGGTAAGGTGCTCAAGACTTTCTTGCTCCTTGGCAAGACTGAAGCCATTGCAGGGACAGTGTAGGTGTGAACTAGCAGGTTGAGAGCAGAGTATAACTTCTGAGCTCAACTGGGAAGCTGGGAGCATGCCAGGCTGCCAGCTGAAGTCAGTGAGTGAGGAGCACAGCATCTCCCACTGTGCAGGCTGGGAACTGGCTGGTTGGTGAGGGACCATGTTAATCTTTAGACCACTTCCCTGGTACTTTGGGGCACTAGGCACTTACTTTACATGATGTTTCTATGATATTCCTAGGTAAATGCCCAAGCATCACTCTCTACCTCATTTCCTTTCAGGGCCTTTCTTCCCTATACCCCTAACCTGTTTTTTAGTACTTACACAAATTTAATGTATATTTTAAATTTTCTTTTACAACACATTTTTGTGGCCTATTAACACCGTACCCTTTAAACATCAGTACCCTTTAAAAAGGCCTCAGTTTTCAAGTTTATTGAATTTTACTGTGTGTGTATATGGTGTGTGTAGATGTACACATACCATTATGCTCATATGTGGAGTTGATTCTCTCCTTTCACCTTTATGTGTGTTCAGAGGATTGAACTCTGGTCATCAAGCTTGGGCAACAAGTACCTTTATCCACTAAGCCATCTTACTGACCCTAGCTCAGGCTTTCAACAGGTAGGAGAAATGCCTTGTTTACTAGAGTCTTAAGACTGGCAATAGAAATGCCTTCATCTCTGGAATGTGTTTGTTGCAAAGAACTAGAAAGAAAACATGAAAATTAGTAGAAAGTTCAGGCCCGCTTCATTCTTTCCTCAGCCTACTGGCATGGTGTGGCATTTTCCCGGGCTCTTCAGTGTTGTGATCTTTACTATCTAAGATCACGGGAGAGGTTTTATTTCCAAAGAGTGGTTAGGGGACTAAATGTGTATTTGTAAAGCTGTAGATATTTATTCTAGAAAATAATGCAAGATAAGCTGATTATATTAGCTACCTAATCAGTGTAAACATGTTAACTATTTTTGCTAATTGACAAAAATAAAACCAAATGCTAATTGAATTAATTGGAAACAGCAGATGTTGCACAAGAAAATGTTACTTGGTTTATAAAACTGAGTCATGAGTAGATCCAAAGGCAAATAATAAAATCCATTCATTTTTTTTGCTTTTTACTTTGTCTTTCTACTTTGTTTAAAAAATAACCCTCCATTGGAGAATAATTTTCATTCCACAAAATTCATCTTGCTAAAGAACACTGCACAATTTCTTCTTTTGTTGTTGTTTTGTTTTTAAGGACAGGGTTTTTCTGTGTATCCCTGGCTGTCCTGGAACTCACTCTGTAGGCTAGGCTGGCTTCTAACTCACAGAGTCTACCTGCCTCTGCCTCTAGAGTCCTGGGAGAAAAGTCATGTGCCACTACCACCTGGCAAAATGTACATTTTCTTGTTTTTACCATATTCATAGACTTGTGCAACTGCTAAAGCCATCTAATTTTAGGCCATTTTTTCTTTTCTCAAAAATCCTACCTATTAGGCCTGGGGAAACAACTCTGCAGGCGTTAGGTTCGCCTGCTGACCCCGGAAGCCTGAGGGCTCAAATGAGATTTCCAGAGCCCATGAAGAAGTCAGCTACTGTGGCCTGGTCTGTATCACCAGCACTCCTGTGGTGAGACAGGAGCAGGGACAGGAGAGTCACCTGGAGCTCAGGGGTCAGCCAGCCTGGATTGCACAGTAGCCAAAGAGAAACTCCACCTCAACAAAGAGGAAACTGAGAACTAACTCCTAAAATAGTTCCTGTGACCTCCACACAGAGTGGCACAGGTGCGCCCTCCCCACAACTAACAATTGTTTAAACTCTACCAATCAGCAGCAAATACCTCTCCCCACTGCCCTTCCTTCCCAACCTTTCTTGCTGTCTGCACATTTACGCGTTCTGGACATTCACTCACAGGGAATCCTACCTGCGGCCTTCTGTGCCAGGCTGGGCTCATTTTGCAGTATTTTCAAGGCTCATGCATTTCATCTTATCTTGTTAGAACTTCTACTGCTAATAATATTTCATCGTGTGTCTCTATCATGTTTGTTTACCCATCCACTAATGGATATTGGATGCTCCTACCTTATCTTGATTGTTGATGGTGTCCTAGACAGTTATATTAAACATCAAGTTGTGTGGTTTAAGTATTATAGTTTGCTGGGTGGTGGTGGTGCACACCTTTAATCCCAGCACTTGGGAGGCAGAGGCAGGTGGATCTCTGTGAGTTTGAGGCCAGCCTGGTCTACAAAGTAAGTTCCAGGACAGCCAGGGCTGTTACACAAGGAAACCCTGTCTTGAAAAAGCAACCAAAAAAAAAAAAAAAAGTATTATAGTTTAATCAGTGTCAAGTATATCACAAAATTTGTAAAAATTATTTCATATAAGTTTAAAATGTTTCTTAAGAGTATTGTCTTCCACATTTATGCTGGTTTGGATTTTTATGCTACATTTTGGCATATTTTATTAACAATGTCTTATTTCGTTTTTAACATATACTTATTAGTATATGCTGAAACTTGATCTGAAATATCCACCAAAGACCCATGTATTCAAGGCTAGTTGCTTGGCCAGTGGTACATATAGGGGGATGGTGGAATCTTGGAGAGGTGGGGCCTGGTGGAAGAAGTTAGGCCACTGGGACACACCTTAGAAGGGGTTATGGAACAATGGTGCCTTCTTTTTTCTCCTGTTGCTTACTGGCTACCATGAGGTGAGCAGCTCATTCTACCACATGCTTCCTGCTGTTGTCTTGACACATGGCTCAAGCTAATGGAGCCAGTCTACTACAGACCAAAACCTCTGACACTGTGAACCAAACTTAATCTTCTCTCTTTTTAATCTTTATTTTTGAGAATTTCAACAGGTATTAGATATGTATTAATAGTAATTAGATATGTACTAATATTTAATCAAACATTAATTAAGTATGATCAAGTATACCCTCCATTTGCCTCTTCTAATATCTGCCATGCCCCTCATTAGCCCCTCTCACTTGATTTTTTTAAATAACCCACTAAATCCAGTTAATACTGCTGATATGTGATGGCTACATAGAACCATCTGTTCTCCAGATGTGAATTCTCCAATGGCCACTTCCTCAAAAAAGAAGTCTTTTCTCTTGACAAGTTGACTTTCTCAAGGGGCTGGAGCGATGGTTCAGCAGTTAAGAGCACTGGCTGCTCTTGCAGAGGACTGGAGCTTGATTCCCACACCCACACAGTGGCTCACAGCCACCTCTAACTCCTGTTCCAGGGGGTCTGACAGGCTCCTCTCACCTCCATGGGGCCAGGCACACACACGGTGACCAGACATACATGGAAGGCAAAACGTTCATACAATAAGTTAATAAAGATCTACATTTTTTTAAAGTTGATTTTCTGCTGAGTGTTGGTGGCACATGACTTTAATCTCAGCACTTGGGAGGCAGATCTCTATGAGTTTGAGGCCAGCCTGGTCTACAGAGCAAGTTCCAGGACAGCCAGGGCTACACAGAGAGACCCTGCCTTAAGAAAAAAAAAAGTTT